>NC_134353.1:33842049-33977049 GCF_048569485.1 Anomaloglossus baeobatrachus
ATGATGCTTATTGTGTTTAAAAAATTTTTTTATTGGTTTTGTCATACCATGTACTAATTTCATTTTCATTTTTTGTACTCTATATAATTTTTCTGTTAGATAATTCTATCCTTGATAACGACCGACACGGTTGAAACGTTGGATGAATTAGTCTTGTTTTTTGCACTAATAAATTGATTCTGCATTCAAGAATACTTTTCCATGTCCTCATTCCTTTAGTGTGCCAGAACGATTACTATTTTTATTGATTCCTATTTTTTCTGGGCACCTAATTTATACACAGTGAGCCAGACATTTTTGCTTTCTAAGTTTGCAACTGGGGCACAAGTGATGCCACTTAAGTGGTGTGTGTGGCCCAATTTTTGGAAAAAAGGGAGACTCTGCTTTGAGTCCCCTTGCTGTGTTTTACATGATTTTAGAAGGGCATGACATGCCTATATCTGTGTCTCCTCCTCCAGCATCTGTCCTTTTGCCACTCATTTTGTTAGCAACAAGATTGGACACTTAGGGGTACTTTGCACAGTACGACATCGCACATCTGGCGTCGCTGTTGACATCGGAGTATGTGAATCCTTTTTGATACGATTAACTAGTGCAAAAGTGTCGTAATCATATCATCAGTGTAGTGTCGGTCATTTTCATATTTCGCTGCAGCGACGGTACGATGTTGTTCCTCGTTCCTACGGCAGCACACATCGCTGTGTGAGAAGCCGCAGGAGCGAGGAACATCTGCTTACCTGCATCACCGCGGCCCACGCCGGCTATGCGGAAGGACGGAGGTGGGCGGGATGTTTATGTCACGCTCATCTCCGCTCGTCTGCTTCTATTGGCCGCCTGCCGTGTGACGTTGCTGTGACGCCGCACGACCCGCCCCCTTAGGAAGGAGGCAGGTCGCCGGCCAGAGCAATGTCGCAGGGCAGGTAAGTGCGTGTGAAGCTTCCGTAGCGATAATGTTCACTACGGCAGCTATCACAAGAGATTGCACCTGCGACGGGGGCGGGGACTATCGCACTCGGCATCGCAGCAATCGGCCTGCGATGTAGTAGTGTGCAAAGTACCCCTTAAAATGTGGTAGCAAAAATGGAGAGGTGGTGTAGATTGCAGAGGTGGTCTAGCTTTATTGACAGCTGAAGAACCAACACTGACTATCCCAGTCAATGTAAGTATGCCCCTAACTGTGGCAGCACAGTTTGCAATTAGAATTGCGTAGCAAAAATGGACAGGTGTGTAGCATGCACAGGTGCTGTACCATGATTGGCAGCAAAGGAACACTAAGGTAGTATCCCAGACAATTTTAGTATGCCCCTAACAGTGGGAGCACAGTTTGCAATTAGAATAGCGTGGCAAAAATGGTCAGGTGGGTAGAATACACGGGTGCTGTAGGTAGCTGGACATCAAAGGAACACTAACTTAGTATTCCAGACACTTTTAGGATGCCCAAAAAAGTGTCAGCTCTTTGGGGAAATAAAATAGCGTGGCAAAAATGGGCAGGTGGGTAGAATGCACGGGTGCTGTGGGTCAGTGGACAGCAAAGGAACACTAACGTAGTATTCCAGACACTTTAGGATGCCCCAAAAAGTGTCAGCTCTTTGGGGAAATAAAATAGCATGGCCAAAATGGGCAAGTGGGTAGAATGCATGGGTGCTGTAGGTAGCAGAACAGCAAAGGAAGCCTCACTTTCTATCCCCTCTAATGAAAAAATGCAGCAAGGAATTGCCGGAGCTGAAGTAGCTATGAACGTCCGTAAATCAGCCCTGAAAAGGGCTGAAATAACCAGTAGTCCCTAATCCCTAAAGCGCTGTGAAGATTGCACTGTATCTATATAGCGCACACAGCAGCAGTAGCAGTGGGAGAGGTGACTGTCACCCACACACAGCAGAGAGATAATGGCGGCGACAGGGAAAATGGCCGTGTCTTATAAGGCAAGGACATGTGACATGCACAGCCTATGACACATGCCCTTGCTTGTCTGGCAAAAATCCACTTTGCTGTGTGTGTGGCTGTGATTGGCTGACCGCCTGGCCCGCCCCACTGTACGCGCGGTTAGGGGGAAAAAAAATGGCGATCGGCATTCTCTCAGCACTCAGTTGCAGCACTGATCTAAATCCCGTCCTTCCCGCACACTATATGCTGAATTTTCATAAAAGCGTGATTCACAGTGACTCACTATTACAGTGAGAAGCCAGCTAGTAACTAGCTAGGATTTTTGTTGATCAAACCGTTCTCGAACGTTACTCGAACTGTCGAACTTTTAAACTTTTAGCAAAAGGCTCAAGTTGGTCGAACGACACGAACAAAATCACTCGAACATGAAATTGGTGAACCTCAAACATCGCTTATCTCTAATGACTATATGTCCTTGTCACTTTTCTATGTGTTTGTGTTGTCTTGTGAGTTGTTTGTCTTGTTTTGGACACCTTAGAACGTGTTTTCTATGTGTTTGTATGTGTTTGTGTTTGCCTGCCATTGTTTTCAATGGGGTTTGAATGGGTTCGCTGAGCTGCTGTTCGATGAACCCAACTGAACTCGAACACTGGGGGTGGCTCAACACTAGTCAGCACTATTTCTAGTCATAACAATTCAGCATTTATGTTGCAAATATTGCAGCAAGAAGGTGCACAGGTGTCTGGCGCTTCCAAGAAATCCAAGTCCATTTTGTGCTTGTGGCAGAGTAGCACTCAAGCTTGCTTCCTCCGTCCCCTCCCACCAGCCACGGGCAATAGAGAGGGGATCAATATATTGTTCATCTGCTGATTATTGTGCATCCATCACCTCTTCCTCCTAATCCTCTATTTGGTCCTAGACTCCTTCACCTTATCTAACCTTTTTTTGGTACTATGAGCCCCCCTTGATCGTTGTACTCTAGCCACTTATGCCATCCGTCTGTGTGATGACAGTCTAGGCCTAAAGATATTGGTCTGCCTTTCGCATCCTACTCTGCTGCTTCCTCTTAATCTGTGACGACCATCTCCTCCCACAGACTATTCAATGTGTGATCCAGCATGTAGATGACCGGAATATTGATGCTGATGATGGCATAATCAACGTTGACTATATTAGTAGCAATTTTGAAACTGTGCAGAAGGTTGCAGAGATCCTTCATGTGTGCCCACTCTGAAAGCATGATTTTCCCCTATGACTGGACTGTTTTGGCCCAGGCTATTTTACATAACTTAGTGCATCATGGCTTGTTGCTGCTGCCCCAGTCGCAGAAAATGTGCAGAATAGAATTCCACTGTGTCGGCCAGGGCCGGATTATAGGCGGGGCAAGCGGGGCTCCAGCCCAGGGGCCCCCACCAAAAGAGCTTCTAAGGGGGCCCCCACCACCAGGGCCATACTTGTCAGCATTTTTTTTTTCTTCACACCCTCTCCCCCTCCGTAAAGACAGTCTAATAAATCAGCTGTGTTTTCAGAGGGGGGGGGGGCGAGCGGTGCACCGGCATTTATTTGTATCTGCGTCTTTAAGACGCAAAAACAAACTGCGGGCACAGGACGCTGAATGACCCCGGAAGTACCAGCGATTGTACTTCCGGGGTCAGAGGTGTGCCAGTGAGCTCCCTGCTATGTGCTGCGGCCGTCATGGGCGTACCCAGCGAGGGACGGGGGGGCACCTGCCCCCCCACCCTAGAAGCAGGGGCATGGTGTAATGGGCCGCTGTATGTTCAGCCACGCTCCTCCGCAGTGTGTGCATGCAGGCCCGACACACTAGCTGCAGCAGGAGCAGGAGGCAGCGCTGTGCTGTGTCGGCTCTGCTGTGTGCGGTGTGCCTGGCATGCACACAATGCAGAGGAGCGCAGCGGAGCCGGAACCGGTGCTCGCAGCTTCCTCCTTCTACCTATTCAAATGTATTTGCGTCTTTCAGACGTAAATACATTTAAACAGCGCGCCGGGACTGGGCCCCGCCCCCGACGTGCAGTAACGTGATGAGATCAGCACCTTGCTGACGTCATCACAGTGCTGCGGGCGCCGGCACACAGGGGAGATCAGATGGTAAGTGCTCCATGAAGGAGCCGAAGAGACAGGTTTAATTAATGATGATGAGTGGGGAGGGGCTGAGGACACATAACGGGGAACATCTGTGAAGGAAGTGGAACACAGCTTTGTGACAGGCAGAGGGGGGGGGGATCCTGTATTCCGAGGGAGGGGGAGGCAGGAGTGTGTAGGGATGGGGCAGTGTGATTTGTGTGTGTAGGGGGGTTGCATTGTATTGTGTGTGGGGGGAGGGGTAATGGGGGGGTGCATTGTGTGTGTGTGTGTGTGTGTAGGCGGTAAAGGGAGATGCATTGTGTGTGTGTGTGTGTGTGTGTAGGGGGTGATGGGTGGGTGCATTGTGTGTGTGTTTTGTGTGGGGGGAGTAATGGGGGGTGCATTGTATTTGAGTGTGTGTGTGTGTGTGTGTGTGTGGGGTGATGGGGAGATGCATTGTGTGTGTGTGTGTAGGGGGTGATGGGTGGGTGCATTGTGTGTGTGTGTGTGTGTGTGTAGGGGGTGATGGGTGGGTGCATTGTATATGTGTTGTGTGGGGGGAGTAATGGGGGGTGCATTGTATTTGAGTGTGTGTAGGGGGTGATGGGGGGGTGCATTGTGTGTGTGTGTGTGTTTGTAGGGGGTGATGGGTGCATTGTGTGTGTAGGGGGTGATGGGGGGTGCATTGTGTGTGTGTGTGTGTGTGTAGGGGTGATGGGGGGTGCATTGTGTGTGTTTGTGTGTGTGTGTAGGGGTAAAGGGGGTGCATTGTGTGTGTGTAAGGGGTGATGGGGGGTGCATTGTGTGTGTGTGTAGGCGGTAAAGGGGGGTGCATTGTGTGTGTGTGTTTGTGTAGGGGGTGATGGGTGGGTGCATTGTGTGTGTCAGAGCTGTGTATGTGTCAGAGCTGTGTGTGTCAGAGATATGTGTGTGTCAGAGATGTGTGTGTGTCAGAGATGTGTGTGTGTCAGAGCTGTGTGTGTGTGTCAGAGCTGTGTGTGTGTGTGTGTCAGAGCTGTGTGTGTGTGTGTCAGAGCTGTGTGTGTGTGTCAGAGCTGTGTGTGTGTGTGTGTCAGAGCTGTGTGTGTGTGTGTGTCAGAGCTGTGTGTGTGTGTCAGAGCTGTGTGTGTGTGTCAGAGCTGTGTGTGTGTGTGTCAGAGCTGTGTGTGTGTGTGTGTCAGAGCTGTGTGTGTGTGTGTCAGAGCTGTGTGTGTATGTGTGTCAGAGCTGTGTGTGTGTGTGTGTGTCAGAGCTGTGTGTGTGTGTGTGTGTCAGAGCTGTGTGTGTGTGTCAGAGCTGTGTGTGTGTGTCAGAGCTGTGTGTGTGTGTGTCAGAGCTGTGTGTGTGTGTGTGTCAGAGCTGTGTGTGTGTGTCAGAGCTGTGTGTGTATGTGTGTCAGAGCTGTGTGTGTGTGTGTGTGTCAGAGCTGTGTGTGTGTGTGTCAGAGTTGTGTGTGTGTGTATGTGTGTCAGAGCTGTGTGTGTGTATGTGTGTCAGAGCTGTGTGTGTGTGTATGTCAGAGCTGTGTGTGTGTGTCAGAGCTGTGTGTGTGTGTGTCAGAGCTGTGTGTGTGTGTGTCAGAGCTGTGTGTGTGTGTCAGAGCTGTGTGTGTGTGTGTCAGAGCTGTGTGTGTGTGTCAGAGCTGTGTGTGTACTGTAAATCTGAATGTGGCAGAACAGGATAAGATAAATGTTCATTGGATTTATATCTAAATGCTACGGTTCGCGCTCTACTGTTATAGCTAAAAATATTAACGTTATGGGGCCCCCACCAGATTTTCTGCCCAGGGGCCCCCACCAACCTTAATCCAGCCCTGGTGTCGGCACATCCCATATCAACCGAATAACCAGTAGGCCGAAAGAGGTCAGTAGTGATGAAAGTCGATTAGTTGAGGGGCGCGATCGGCGGAAATGCGTACACAATGACTGTGCCTTATGCGCTATCAGCACATCCAGGCCAAGATAGTACAACCAGGCTGAGGACATGAGCCATGCAAGGCACATGTGTGAGGCTGCCCTGACATAAGGCTACAACCACCTTTATCGCACGCAGCCTTCTTTGGCTACAGGTTCAGTGGAGACAGCCATTGCGGAAATTCCGCCTGGATAGCTATCCACGACTCTTCAGCTGTGTGACTAGGTTCTCTAAAGTACTTTAATTTCAACAGTGTCTGATTGCAGTGAGCCCTGGCAACACTGTACAGAGATGGAGGCATTCTCTCTACTAATGGTGGAACATCAGTTACATTAAGGGAGAGAATGAGGGTGCAGGTAGAGGCAGAAGCAGTGGAAGAAGGGGTAGATACAGAGGTTTGTACCTCAAGCCTTGGGGACTTCACGAATTGTGGAGCAGCCCTTTCCCCACCTGCCCCAACAGCCACCAGAGTCACCCAGTGTCCAGTCAGTGAGCTATATTGCCTCTGTATATGCATGCTTGTCCAGGTGTCAGTAATGAAATGCACCATGTGAGACACAGAGTTTTTGAAGGAATGGGTGATGTTGTCTGTAACATGTTCTAGTGCAGGCACAGCTTTATTAGATAAGTAACGGCAACTGGGCAAGTAGTACTGGTGGACTGCCACGGCCATCTGTTTTTAGAAACTGTATCCACCAGGTGGAAAGGCAGCATTTCCATGGCCTATAGTTTAGTATAGTATAGTGAAGTTCAAGCTCTTAGCTTTGGCATGTATAGGAGGAAATAATCTTTTACATGACCTCAATTGTGGTACTGAGGGCTGGCTACTGTGGTGAGAGAGGGTGAGTAGGGAGTAGACGATGAACTGGTGGACTGTGAAGGACGTGTTGTCAGAGGTGTGATGATGGATTGAGAAAGATGTGGTGTGCTTGGTTTCTGAGATTGTTCAAAAACAATAGACAGGTCCACTTCTGTATCAGCTGATGGGCTCTCACTTACCCCGACTGCAGCAGTAATATAGTGGGGGTTTTGTGAATGGAGTCCTGTGGGAAAACTCTTGGCACTGTAAAGGAGGATATAGAAGCAGTAAAAACGGTTGATGGGGTAGCCGCTGGTTGGAGAGGTCCCCTAAGCCACATTTTAACGCAGTAGTATTCCCAAAATAACGCATGTGGGTTGTACATGTGTCGGTTCATGGATGTAGTATTCAAATTCATGTAATTTATGCTTCTAATAAGTCATTTTTTACAAAGTTGGCAGTTAACATAAATTGGGTCATCCTTTGTGATCTCAAAAAAGGCTCACACTAGACAACCTTTACCGACCATGCAAACTACAGACCCACGACTTCTGTTCGCCATCTGAGGTTGCAGTGCTTGTCATGTCTGCTTCAATAAGTGTTTGTGCGGGAAGTGGCAACGTGACCTCTTCGTCTTCCTCCTCCTCCTTCACCTCCTCTGCTGAGCTATTAAGCTGCGTGCATCTGCGTTTACAACATTTGGGATGTACAGCCTCATGGTCATCCTCTAAGTTGTCCCTCTTCTCCCTCTGAATGTCAACCTCCTCCTCTTCTTGCCCTGACAGCCCTCTATAGTACGTGTGAGCCTCACGAATCTCAGTCTCATTACCATCACCTCCACCCCAAGGCTTAATGTCTGGTGATGAGGGTCTGGATTCTTCTTTGACCATACTTTATCCAACCCAAGATCCAACTGACAAGCATTTTGAGCATTGGTGAATATGCTTTCCTCCTCTTCAGTGTGGGAATTTTTGTAGCAGACCTCTGAAGCAGTTAGTTTTAGTGGGCTCCCGAGAGTGAGTCAAGCACCAGGGCCCTGTGTAAGTGTGTTGAGCCGCAGGTCTCAGAATGACTCAGGCACAGTCAAAACAAGCATGCGCTGTAGCCCAAAATTAAGACTTTGCCTCAGGAATGACACAGTCAGGCAGAGCATACTCAGTTGGCGAAACACTGGAGTTAGGCTGCGGCTGGGGAAAATCGGGACACAGGAAGGAGCAACTGCGGAAACACTTCGTTCAATTGTGAGGGGAGTCATTTTGGAGTTTGTTGAGGAGCACCGTAACGCCAGTGAGCAGCATCCTTTGCCACAGACCAACAATCTTCCGGTGCTGTCTATACTGTTAACCATGATTGGAGCGTAAAGTCTATATTTATGGCAACTGGACATCACAGTACCCGGGTATGGTAGGCTGTGCCCAGACAGTAATGCGTGCACGCAACACTTTGTTTTATTATGAAAACACATATATGTTCTGGGTAGGACGACTATATAGACAATAAGACTTGCTGCCTCTTCACTGTCAAATTGTCACGTACAGTTTAAATCATAGAGGGACATCGACATATGTTTGCATTGAATGTTGCTTTTTAATATTTACATGACTGTGTTGCAGAGCTGTGTGGTTTGCATTCACACTGTTATCATCTGCCTTATCTGTGAGGCTTAAGCTAACAAGGGTATTCAGGGGGGGTAATGTGTTTTGTTTATGTTTAGGTAGATAACTTGGAACCTCTGGTGATGCGCCACTAGTAAGTTGTCTTCGCACATACACACACACACACAAACACACACAAACACACAATTACTGCTGCTACGCAGAGGGCTTAGCAAGCAGTAGGCCACTGATTAGATTGTTCTATTATTTCAATTTAATGCATGGTTCTTATTGTTTGTTTTGGGAAAGTGAAACAATCATTTATGAACCCAACTGCAAACAGTGCTTTTCATGTTGCGTGGTTTTGCTGCATACTGTGGATCCCACCAAATACAAGACTTAAAATGAAGCATAAGTCGCAAAGGGAATTTCACTGTGATACAATGCGGCCTATCGGGGCTGTGCAACCACCGCCTGCCCCATCAAGTGCATCTGTGTGCTCTTCATCCTCTGTGACTGTGGGGACAGCAGTCTCACATGCTTTTTCACACTGAATTTACACCTCGTTACCCGTAAGCTGGAGTGTGATTGGCAAGTCATCACTTGTTTTGGAAGTGGAAATAGATGGTATTGTTGAGCTGTTAGACATCGAGAGAACAACCATTGGATGAAGGAAACATCTCCACACCTGCACCTTCGTGAAAGATTGGCTGGACTACCTGCAGTTAATTATTGCGTTCCACAAATGGAAAGGAGTGTAGAACGCACATGTGTTGTACCTTGCTTGGCAGCAAAGGAACAATATCTTAGTATTCCAGACAATTTTAGGATGGTAGAAAAAATGTCAGCTCTTTGGGCAAATTAAATAGCGTGGCAAAAGTGGGCAGGTGGGTACAGTGGCCGTGTTCTGTGTGTACCAGGACAGTAAAGGAAGCCTCACTTTCTATCCCTCCTAATGATGAAATGCAGCAAGAAATTCCCTGAGTTTGCTATAAAATTAGCGTTGCAAAATGTGCATGAGGGTGTCATGCAGAGGGGCTATAAATAGCTTGGCACCAGTGGGGCACTAATGGAGTACAACAGCCACTTTTGGATGCCACTAACTGGCAGCATTTTTTGCTATTATTATAGCTTATTAAAAACAGAGCAGGAGGGTGTCCTGCACAGGTGATAGAAATAGCTTGGCACCAGTGGAGCACAAATGGAGTACAACAGCCACTTTTGGATGCCACTAAGTTTACTCAGTGTTTGCTAGTATAATGGCTTAGTAACAATGAGCTTGAGTGTGCAAAGGGCAGGTGGGTACAGTGCCAGGGTTGTTGGTCAGTGTACAGGAAAGGAAGTCTCACTTTCTATCCCTCCTAATGGTAAAATGCAGCAAGGAACTCCCTGACCTTAGCTACACAGACGCTCTTATCTGTATCTGTTAAAACCTCTTTCCACGGCCCTGACTGTCACCTATGGCTCTGAGATTGCTGTTATTAGCCCATAAAAGGGCTGAAAAATTTCTATCTCTATTCTGTATAGCGCTGTGTGTAGAGCGTACACAGCAGTATCGGCGACAGGAGCTGCACCTGCGGTGTCTGACACCCAGACGCAGAAGGCAGATAATGGCGTGCTGGAACAAAATGTCCGTTTTTGTAATGCAGGGACATGTGACATCACACATGCCGTTGCTTCTCTGGCTAAAAGTCCACTTAGCTGTGTGTGTGTCTGGGATTGGCTGACATGCTGGCCCGCCCAACTACACGCGCGCGCTTAGGGAAGGAAGAACAGAAAAAAAAAATGGTGATCGCCATTATCCCAGCAGCAGTGATCTGAAGGCGCTGTTCCCGCACAGTATACGCTGAAATTTCATAATAGTGTGAGTCACAGAGTGACTTACACTATTACAGCGGAAAGCCAGCTAGAAATTAGCTTGGCTTTTTGCTGCTAAAACCGTTCTCGAACGTAACTAGAACTATCGAGCTTTAGCAAAAAGCTCGAGTTCTAGTTCGATCTAGAACAGGCCCCAAAATCACTCGAACCGCGAACTGGAGAACCACGAACCACGAACCGCGCTCAACTCTAGTCCAGACATTCATCATCACCAAGGCGGCAGGCATGGGACGGTGGGGAAGAGGGATCAACAAGGGCGCATGGTAGCAGCTGAAATGTTGAGGAAGGTGCAGGAGACCAGGAAGAAATGGAGGACAAACTATCGATGGGCATGGAAGACTCAGCAGATGAGTGAGACCTTGGTCAAATTTCAGTTGAACGAGGTTGTGGGGAGATGTCAGAGGAAGAAAGCATGGTTATCACCTCGCCGCCACAAACACAGCGAGAACTTGGTCCGCATGGATGTGCAAGTCACATGAGTGCCTTCTTGCTGCACTACCTACAACATGACCCTCGGATTGCTCGATATCAACAGTCAAACCGTACCAGCAGCAGCGTATCTGGTGCTGATAACAGCAATTTTATTGAATCATTTCATAATTTTTTTTAGACTCTCCTTTGCAAGGCCACCAGAGACAACAAGTCTGACACATAGTCAATGGCTGGAGAGGATGATACAGGACTATCTCCAAATGAACATCGATGCCATGACTTTGCAACTGGAGCCTTGCTCATTTTGGGTTTCAAATCTTAAAAAATGGCCAGAGCTCTCCACTTACGCTTTGGAGATTTTGTCGTGTCCAGCTGCCAGCGTTGTCTCTGAACGTGTCTTCAGTGCTGCTGGGTGTGTGCTGAAAGATAAGCGCACGCGTCTGTCCAGTGACAATGGGGACAGACTAACGTTCATCAAGATGAACAAGTCATGGATTCGCAAGGACTTTACTACCCCTGTGTCATCCTGGGGAGAGTAAATGCTTGTGGATTTGGAATTTGCATGATGCAAATTTACCTGTCAAGTTTGCAACTGGGGCACAAGTGATGCCACTGAAGGGGTGTCTGTGGTGCCCAATTTTTGGAAAAAATGGAGACTCTGCTTGGAGTCCCCTTGCGGTGTTTTTAAAAACGAGCCAAGATGAACAAGTCATGGTTCAGCAAAGACTTTGCTACCTACCCCGGTGTCATCCTGGGGACAGTTAAGGCTGGCGTATTTTTGAATGTGCTTGATTCAAATCTACCTGTCAAGTTTGCAACTGTTTCACAAGTGATACCCCTGAAGTGGTGTCTGTGGGGCCCAATTTTTGGAAAAAATGGAGATTATGCTTGGAGTCCCCTTGCTGTGTTTTTAAAAACGAGCGAAGATGAACAAGTCATGGTTCAGCAAAGACTTTGCAACCTACCCCGGTGTCATCCTGGGGACAGTTAAGGCTGGCGTATTTTTGAATGTGCTTGATGCAAATCTACCTGTCAAATTTGCAACTAGGGCACAAGTGATGCCACTGAATTGGTGTCTGTGGGGCCCAATTTTTGGAAAAAAGGGAGACTCTGCTTAGCGTCCCCTTGCTGTGTTTTTAAAAATGAGCCAAGATGAACAAGTCATGGATCAGCAAGGACTTTGCTACCTATCCCTGTGTCATCCCGGGGACAGTTAAGGCTGGCCTATTTTTTAATGTGCTTGATGCAAATCAAAACATCCTGTTTGCATTTAGGGCACAAGTGATGCCACTGAGGTGGTGTCTGTGGGGCCCAATTTTTGGAAAAAAGGGAGACTCTGCTTGGAGTCACCTTGCTGTGTTTTACATGATTTTAGAAGGACATGCCATGCCTATATCTGTGTCTCCTCCGCTTTTTCCTCATCCAGCTGTTTTGTTTTCGCTTGAGTATTTGTCCTTGTCACTTTCCCATGTGTTTTGTGTTGTCTTGTGAGTTGTTTCTCACCTTTTGGACACCTTTTGTAGGTGTTTTCTAGGTGTTTTTATGTGTTTGTGATTGCCTCCTATTGTTTTCAATGGGGTTTGAGAGGTTCGTCGAACGGCTCGCCGAACCGAACTCAAACGCGGCCTTCGTTCGACGAACCAAACTGAACTCGAGCCTCTAGAGGCTCCCTCCTCTTTAGTCGTGAGAGGAAGATGCTTCATAACACTAAGCGCCCACTTTTTTCTACCTTGACTCGACTGAAAATGTTTCTGGTGCTTTTGGAACTGGCAGTTCCTCTGTGTGTGGTACTGGACATAATGCGAATGGAATGCGAATGGAAGATTTGGATACTGTAAAGTCCACTTCTTCCTTGAAAGCCTTGTCTAATGGACGGCATCATGCAGAAGTAGCAATTGGTAGAGTGATCGGTTGGATCTCGCAAATTCATTGGCACTGTAAAAGGTGTAGATTGTCTCTTTCCAGGCCACAATTGTTTTAGACGTGACAAACACCTCAAAAGTAAATTAAATAATGATCATTATGAAAATCAAGAAACCAAAATTGAGGGTATATAAATACAATAGTGTATATTACTAAACATGATTTATTTAATTTTATTTTCTCAACCATATTTTTGCTTTTTTAACAAATTGACCTTCGAATTTAAGTCTGGTCTCAGAATAATAATATAACATTTAGGATAAAATATACAAACTAAAATGCCAACATTTGAAGATAATATTGCAAATATCTCTACTAGAACTGTACTTATTCCAGTTACACTTAAATAGGCTGGAATAAAAGCCACCCAGACGCTGCAGACCACCAGCATGCTGAACGTGATGTTTTTAGCTTCATTGAAACTATCTGGCAAATTCCTTGCCAGAAAAGCCACCAAGAAACTAATGGCTGCAAGAAAGCCTATGTAACCAAGGATAATGGAAAATGCTACTAGTGACCCTTCATTACACTGAAGAATGATTTTGTCGGCATACAAGTCAAAGTTGTTTTCTGGGAATGGCGGTGCAGTAGATAACCAGAAAATGCAAAGTATAGTTTGTGTAAATGAGCAAACAAACACTAAACAGTTGGTGATCTTCACTCCAATAAATTTTCTACATTTGCTTCCAGGCTTGGTGGCTTTGAAGGCCATGTAGACCATGATGGTTTTAGCCAGGATAGAAGAGATGGCTACTGAGAAGATAATCCCGAATAAAGTCTGACGAAGCATACAGGTGACATGTGTAGGGCGACCCATGAACAAAAATATACAGAGAAAGCTTAACATCATGGAGACAAGCAAGAAGAAGCTTAAGCTTTGGTTAGTTGCTCTTACAACTGGTGTATCTCTAAATAAAGTGAAGATTCCTAAGATGACTGAAGTTTTGAGAAAAAGAAAAATAATAATGATAGATATAAAAAGAGTTATTGAGTCTTCAGTATATGATAAAAAATACTTTTCCTTTGGTGCACATTGATTGTTGTCATTTGGCCACTGGTCTATTGGACACCTGATGCATGATTGCTTGTCTAAAAGAAGAATAAAGAAATATATAAAAGTACAATTTTGGAGAATTTTTTTTAAAGATACAAGTTCTTAGACTTTGTGGAGACCAAGATTTCCTTTGCACATGACACAATTAAAAGGGTTATCCACTACTTTATTATTGATGGCTCATCCTTAGGATAAGTCAACAATGTTTGATTGGCTGGGGTCCGACACTCGGTTCTTGTGCCAAACAGATTTTCTCAATGCAGATGGCCAGAAATGCTCAGTTTCGGAATTACTAAGTCTTCTAATATCAGCCACAGCTGGGATCTGCATATCTGCCTCCTTTGGATTTGAATGGGAGGTAGATATGCAGTACCCAGCTGTGGCCGCTACCAGAACACGGAGCAGCTCCAGCAATAAGCAATTCTGAACACCTGCTGCCACTGCCACCACCAGAAACAACTGATCGGCGGGGTTGCCTGGTGTTGGACCCCAGCCTATCAGAAATTGAAAGCCTATTTCAAAAGCAAAAAAGTGGAGTCAAGGTCAGGCAAGGTCAGTACCAGAGGAAGCAACCAAGTGGAGAGGTAGGAGAGGGGACAGAGGAGTGGAAGGATGACAAGGGGACAAAATACAGACAAGGGCACGGGGGCACAGGAACAGACGGATCAGGAAATCACTCATAGGACCAGCAATCACAAGCAAAGCAGCGCTAAGCTTATAGCCGGCGCTGGCTCACTGGCAATGTCAGCTTTTAAGGCATCCAGGCTCCGGAAGTGAGGCCCGGGAGAAGGCTCCACCCCCTAGCCATGTGGACGGGGATGCGAACCATGACGACTGTGTCCAAATCAGCATCCTCACCAGATGTAGAAGCAGCTGAAGCATTATAGACCCTATAAAAACATATGTGTTCGCTGTCCTATTTAAAAAAAAAGAAATTGCTCTTACTAAAATATATACACTGATTAGAAAAAGCGTAAAACAATGTTTTTAAATTTTGATTTTCAGGCCTGTTATCTCATTATCCACTACAGCATGGAGCATGAGATGACCTCCATCTTATAGACAATCATCTTGGCTATCTCATACATAAATTTGACTTGCAAATATTTAGTATATGATTAGTTATGCAGATTCTTGTCATGTCGCTGCATTGTTACTGTTTTGCTCCTAAAAAAAATCTAAATTTTTTATTTGTTATTATTTGTTGGTATTTTGCAAACTCACCTTTGGATTTCATCACTGCTTGAATCCTTCTGGGCTCTTGGTCAGATTCAATCATGTCACAATTGAAATCTGATTCCAGGTCTGATTCCAGGTCATAACTACACATTCCCAATGCTGGTGGGTGCATACTGCTTTTATCACTTGGGTGTCTATTTAGCTTCTTCTTCAACTTTACTCACAAGTGTTCAGTTGGGTTGTAGACTGGAGACTGTGGGGGCCAATCCAGCACCTCTTCTGCATGGTCATTGAACCATTTATTCTCAACACATTCTTCTGGGTGTTGTCCACCTGGAATTAAATCTTGTCCTTTTCATACTCATAGTACTGGAGTGTTTTTGGATACTCATCCAGCTGTTTTGTTTTCGCTTGAGTATTTGTCTTTGTCACTTTCCCATGTGTTTTGTGTTGTCTTGTGAGTTGTTTCTCACCTTTTGGACACCTTTTGTAGGTGTTTTCTAGGTGTTTTTATGTGTTTGTGATTGCCTCCTATTGTTTTCAATGGGGTTTGAGAGGTTCGTCGAACGGCTCGCCGAACCGAACTCAAACGCGGCCTTCGTTCGACGAACCAAACTGAACTCGAGCCTCTAGAGGCTCCCTCCTCTTTAGTCGTGAGAGGAAGATGCTTCATAACACTAAGCGCCCACTTTTTTCTACCTTGACTCGACTGAAAATGTTTCTGGTGCTTTTGGAACTGGCAGTTCCTCTGTGTGTGGTACTGGACATAATGCGAATGGAATGCGAATGGAAGATTTGGATACTGTAAAGTCCACTTCTTCCTTGAAAGCCTTGTCTAATGGACGGCATCATGCAGAAGTAGCAATTGGTAGAGTGATCGGTTGGATCTCGCAAATTCATTGGCACTGTAAAAGGTGTAGATTGTCTCTTTCCAGGCCACAATTGTTTTAGACGTGACAAACACCTCAAAAGTAAATTAAATAATGATCATTATGAAAATCAAGAAACCAAAATTGAGGGTATATAAATACAATAGTGTATATTACTAAACATGATTTATTTAATTTTATTTTCTCAACCATATTTTTGCTTTTTTAACAAATTGACCTTCGAATTTAAGTCTGGTCTCAGAATAATAATATAACATTTAGGATAAAATATACAAACTAAAATGCCAACATTTGAAGATAATATTGCAAATATCTCTACTAGAACTGTACTTATTCCAGTTACACTTAAATAGGCTGGAATAAAAGCCACCCAGACGCTGCAGACCACCAGCATGCTGAACGTGATGTTTTTAGCTTCATTGAAACTATCTGGCAAATTCCTTGCCAGAAAAGCCACCAAGAAACTAATGGCTGCAAGAAAGCCTATGTAACCAAGGATAATGGAAAATGCTACTAGTGACCCTTCATTACACTGAAGAATGATTTTGTCGGCATACAAGTCAAAGTTGTTTTCTGGGAATGGCGGTGCAGTAGATAACCAGAAAATGCAAAGTATAGTTTGTGTAAATGAGCAAACAAACACTAAACAGTTGGTGATCTTCACTCCAATAAATTTTCTACATTTGCTTCCAGGCTTGGTGGCTTTGAAGGCCATGTAGACCATGATGGTTTTAGCCAGGATAGAAGAGATGGCTACTGAGAAGATAATCCCGAATAAAGTCTGACGAAGCATACAGGTGACATGTGTAGGGCGACCCATGAACAAAAATATACAGAGAAAGCTTAACATCATGGAGACAAGCAAGAAGAAGCTTAAGCTTTGGTTAGTTGCTCTTACAACTGGTGTATCTCTAAATAAAGTGAAGATTCCTAAGATGACTGAAGTTTTGAGAAAAAGAAAAATAATAATGATAGATATAAAAAGAGTTATTGAGTCTTCAGTATATGATAAAAAATACTTTTCCTTTGGTGCACATTGATTGTTGTCATTTGGCCACTGGTCTATTGGACACCTGATGCATGATTGCTTGTCTAAAAGAAGAATAAAGAAATATATAAAAGTACAATTTTGGAGAATTTTTTTTAAAGATACAAGTTCTTAGACTTTGTGGAGACCAAGATTTCCTTTGCACATGACACAATTAAAAGGGTTATCCACTACTTTATTATTGATGGCTCATCCTTAGGATAAGTCAACAATGTTTGATTGGCTGGGGTCCGACACTCGGTTCTTGTGCCAAACAGATTTTCTCAATGCAGATGGCCAGAAATGCTCAGTTTCGGAATTACTAAGTCTTCTAATATCAGCCACAGCTGGGATCTGCATATCTGCCTCCTTTGGATTTGAATGGGAGGTAGATATGCAGTACCCAGCTGTGGCCGCTACCAGAACACGGAGCAGCTCCAGCAATAAGCAATTCTGAACACCTGCTGCCACTGCCACCACCAGAAACAACTGATCGGCGGGGTTGCCTGGTGTTGGACCCCAGCCTATCAGAAATTGAAAGCCTATTTCAAAAGCAAAAAAGTGGAGTCAAGGTCAGGCAAGGTCAGTACCAGAGGAAGCAACCAAGTGGAGAGGTAGGAGAGGGGACAGAGGAGTGGAAGGATGACAAGGGGACAAAATACAGACAAGGGCACGGGGGCACAGGAACAGACGGATCAGGAAATCACTCATAGGACCAGCAATCACAAGCAAAGCAGCGCTAAGCTTATAGCCGGCGCTGGCTCACTGGCAATGTCAGCTTTTAAGGCATCCAGGCTCCGGAAGTGAGGCCCGGGAGAAGGCTCCACCCCCTAGCCATGTGGACGGGGATGCGAACCATGACGACTGTGTCCAAATCAGCATCCTCACCAGATGTAGAAGCAGCTGAAGCATTATAGACCCTATAAAAACATATGTGTTCGCTGTCCTATTTAAAAAAAAAAGAAATTGCTCTTGCTAAAATATATACACTGATTAGAAAAAGCGTAAAACAATGTTTTTAAATTTTGATTTTCAGGCCTGTTATCTCATTATCCACTACAGCATGGAGCATGAGATGACCTCCATCTTATAGACAATCATCTTGGCTATCTCATACATAAATTTGACTTGCAAATATTTAGTATATGATTAGTTATGCAGATTCTTGTCATGTCGCTGCATTGTTACTGTTTTGCTCCTAAAAAAAATCTAAATTTTTTATTTGTTATTATTTGTTGGTATTTTGCAAACTCACCTTTGGATTTCATCACTGCTTGAATCCTTCTGGGCTCTTGGTCAGATTCAATCATGTCACAATTGAAATCTGATTCCAGGTCTGATTCCAGGTCATAACTACACATTCCCAATGCTGGTGGGTGCATACTGCTTTTATCACTTGGGTGTCTATTTAGCTTCTTCTTCAACTTTACTCACAAGTGTTCAGTTGGGTTGTAGACTGGAGACTGTGGGGGCCAATCCAGCACCTCTTCTGCATGGTCATTGAACCATTTATTCTCAACACATTCTTCTGGGTGTTGTCCACCTGGAATTAAATCTTGTCCTTTTCATACTCATAGTACTGGAGTGTTTTTGGATACTTTAATATAGCTCAGCACCACCAGCGACCCTGGTCAAATATCCAATGCCTTTGGCTGTGAAACAACCCCATATCATCAGGCTTCCCCACCAAACTTGAAAGCTCTTATTTCTCAATCTGTTAGCAACTTTTTTCCATGTTTCTTCCAGACCCATTTGCACTCATCAAAACCTCGTCTATTGACTTTTGTCTCCAAATCACTTGTTTCCAATCTTCTACTTTCTAATGTTCCTACTTTTTCAGACTGAACCTCCATAGGAATGGATAAGCATTGCGGGACATGACTCTATTGGATTACGCAGGAGCTTCCAAAATTTATTTTGAATTAATAAATTGATAAACAAGGGAGTGTTTATTCAAATTAACTTTTTTCCCTGTGTGTTTTTTTAACTCTACACTTGACGGTTAGTAATAGGGATGTCTAATAATCACCTATCTATTACTAACCCTTGGGCTTGATTCCAGCTGTTAATTCAAAACTACATAAACCTCAAAAGTATTACACCGATTGCCACCGCACCAGGAAAATCAGGAAGAGCCAGGCAAAGTGCCATAATTGGTGCATCTAATGGATGCTTCCCTTCTGGGGCAGTTATGGGCTGCTATTTTTAGGCTGGGGAGGGCCAATATCAATGGTACTTCCCAGCCTGATAATTCTAGCCCCCAGCTGTCCACTTTGCCTTGGCTGGTTATCAAAAAAAAAGGTGGACCCCACACCGTTCTAAAAAATGATTTCAATAAATAATTAAAAAAATGGTATAGGATCACCTCTATTTTTGATATGTTGTGAGGAGTAACAGAAAACCTATGCACAGTTTCCAGATGAATTGAGGTTTATTTCTCAACATGTTTCAAAGTGGTATCCCTTAAAAGAAGTGGGATTTCTTTAAAACATGTTGAGCATTAAACTGCCCTTCATCTTGATACAGTGCATTTGTCTTCTCTTGCTCCTCAGCAGCGCAGTCACCCCCACAACATTTATTTCTGGTTCCCTCGCATCGTTAGTAGCTTTAGGGCTCTTGGTCTGTTCAGCACCTGATTAAAGGCTCTGATCTTGTTGTTGGTGACACAACTCAGCAAGGTGAGCACATATTCTGCAAAGACCAATACAAGTATGCAGGATAAGACCCTATTTGCACTTTTCTGTCTCATAGTTTCCCATTTGCTGTAATTTTGATAAGAAGCTAAAGTAAACCAGACAGTCGAGAGTTGCAGCCCGCAGCTGTCAGCTTTATCTGCGCTTTTTATCAAAAATAAGTGGGAGCCTACGTCATTTTTTTTCTTTATTGTTCCAAGCACCACACAGGCCTCTTCCGTATTCAATAAAGCTTGTTGATTTGCTGCGCAGCAACCTTTCAACTAACTATTAGCATATGAACATCACCCGAACTCTAAACTAGGACACAGACTTTTTTAACAAGAGTTTACCTTTTGGGTTCCCTCATCCCTAATACTGATAAGAAACAGTAATTAATACCTGTCTCATTAGATATTTCCCCATCGGAACACTGCAGACATTCAAAGCAGCACTGATGTCTCCCGTTCATTAGGATCCTTCGATAACCTGGTGGACAGTCCTCTGTGCACTTAGAGACTGGAACCTAAAACATGAGTGATCACATTTTTTTTAATAAATTATACTGTATGAATTTTCATATTTTAAATGCTTAAAACATAAAATATTAAATATCTGAAATATTTTTTATATATTTTGCAGTTATAAAATCATTCAGCAAGGAAAAAAGAAAATGCACTAGATGGTGGCACCACACTGCAAAAAGGAGGAGGTGTACTTACAGAGGTCCTGTGGAGTCTATGTCTTGTTGTGTCGGGCGGTGCTCACTCTGTGTGTAGTCCCAGGATTAGATGCAGATTCCAAAAAAGGTAGAAGTCACGGGGCACTCAGCCTTCAGTCCAAGATTTATTGTTCAAGATGAAGTAACGTGAACAAGTAACAGAAAGGGAGGGGAAGCGGTGGGGGAGAGCTCAACGGACAACGGCCGTTGCATGCCGACTAGGCACTTCCATGGGTTCACTTCAAAGTGGACCCGTGGAAGCGCCTAATCAGCTTGAAATGGCCATCGTCCGTTGAGCTCTCCCCCACCGCTTCCCCTCCCTTGCTGTTACTTGTTCACGTTACTTCATTTTGAACAACAAATCTTGGACTGAAGGCTGAGTGCCCCGTGATAAAAATATACGCTTCATTGCTTAAATTTGGTAGTTGCAAGAGCTGGTATGACCTGTTCAGTGGGAGTGCAATGTATTGGAACCTCTCTGATTATATATTGATGACTTATGGATAGCTTATCAATATGTAATTCCTGTACAATCCTTTAAGAAAAGGAACATGCTTTAAAGTGCAACTGTCACTGTATGTGTTCTCAGATATGAAAGTTGCTGCACAGTGTTGCTCATCGGTGGTGGTCGGAGTCCTGAGACTCCCATGATTAGTCCAAACATCGCAGAAATCGTGAATAGTGAGTCTATGAGTCTGTAGACAGTTCCATGAGACGGAATGTATGCATCCATCAATATAACATTGAGCCAGAGCAATGCTCTGTGTGCTCAGCTTATGCAAGAGCTGCAGATTTAATCGAGGCACTTAAGTAAATTAGTGAGGTTCTCAAAACCCAGCTCTCCACTGATCATCACCCAGGTCATATATAAAAACATTTCTACAGTGATTAGTGATGAGCAAGATTTAAAATGCTTGAGTGCAAAGTACTTGAATTCAGAAAATCGGAATGCTCGGGTGCTAGTGTTCATTAACGAGTATAATGGAAGTCAATGGGAAACTCAAGCATTTTCTGGCAGCCCCTGTCAGGAAGTCTGAGGGACAGTAAATCTCTAAAATGGATGAAAAAAGTACTCAAATGGAATACGCAAACATGGGGAAGACGCCGAGACACATCTCTAACTCCCAGGTAGCCACTGGAAACAATGTTGGCAGAGTATTATTACACTTTTATGGACTGACTTTACAGGAAAAATATTAAGAAACATCCTTCCTGAATAATGACTTGTATATAAGGCAATTTTAGAAAGAGAGAAAAGCTGCCTCCTCCAACCCTTAGGCAATGTTCACACATAGTGTTTTTACTATGCTTTTGCACTCTCTTTGATTTTAATGTTGGAAAAAACACTGCAAAAATGATGAAACAATTGACATTCTCCTTCTTTCATAAATGCAACAGTTTTCCATTTTAAAAAAGAATTGTGTGCATGAAATTTTTTCAAATTTGTTTTCCCATATGTAAGAACTGAGACTCCTAAATTGGGGAAGACTATGCACTAAGGGGTACTTTGCATGCTGCGACATAGCAGCCCATGCTGCGATACCGAGCGCGATAGTCCCCGCCCCGTCGCAGCTGCGATATCATTGTGATAGCTGCCGTAGCGAATATTATCGCTACAAGGGCTTCACATGCACTCACCTGCTGTGCGACGTCGCTCTGGCCGGCGAACCACCTCCTTATTAAGGGGGCGGGTCGTGCGGCGTCACTGCGACGTCACACGGCAGGCGGCCAATAGGAGCAGAGGGGTGGAGATGACCTCCTTCCTTCCGCATAGCCGACGGGGCCGTGTTGACGCACGTAAGAGATGTTCCTCGCTCCTGCGACTTCACACACAGCGATGTGTGCCGCCGCAGGAGCGAGGAACAACATCGGACCGTCGCATCAGCGTAATTATGGAATTCGCCGACGCTACACCAATGATACGATTGCGACGATTTTGCGCTCGTTAATCGTATCATCTAGGATTTACACACTACGATGTCAAGAGCGACACAGGAAGTGCGTCACTTTCGACATGACCCCACCGACATCGCACCTGCGATGTCGTAGTGTGCAAAGCCCACCTAAGTGCAAGTCCTATCAAAGATTGAAAGGAGGCATGGCAATACACCCTAGAATCCATGTAGAGGAAGTTGGGTCTCCTAGACTGCTAAAGCATATGACTATGTGCATGGGCTTCCAAATTTTAGAAAGAGACACTCTAATACACCCTGGAACATACAGTACAGACCAAAAGTTTGCACACACCTTCTCATCTCTAGAACAACTATTAAGAGACTTTGTGCAGCAGGCCTTCATGGTAAAATAGCTGCTAGGAAACCTCTGCTAAGGACAGGCAACAAGCAGAAGAAACTTTTTTGGGCTAAAGAACACAAGGAATGGACATTAGACCAGTGAAAATCTGTGCTTTGGTCTGATGAGTCCAAATTTGAGATCTTTGGATCCAACCACCGTGTCTTTGTAGAAAAGGTGAACGGATGGACTCTACATGGCTGTTTCCCACCATGAAGCATGGAGGAGGAGGTGTGATGGTGTAGGGGGGGCTTTGCTGGTGACACTGTTGGGGATTTATTCAAAATTGAAGGCATAGAGAACCAGCATGCCTACCACAGCATCTTGCAGCGGCATGCTTTTCCATCCAGATTGCGTTTAGTTGGATCATCATTTATTTTTCAACAGGACAATGACCCCAAACACACCTCCAGGCTGTGTAAGGGCTATTTGGCTAAGAAGGAGAGTGATGGGGTGCTACGCCAGATGACCTGGTCTCCACAGTCACCAGACCTGAACCCAATCGAGATGGTTTGGGGTGAGCTGGACCGCAGAGTGAAGGCAAAAGGTGCTAAGCATCTCTGGGAACGCCTTCAAGACTGTTGGAAGACCATTTCCGGTGACTACCTCTTGAAGCTCATCAAGAGAATGCCAAGAGTGTGTAAAGTAGTAATGAAAGCAAAAGGTGGCTACTTTGAAGAACCTAGAATATAAGACGTATTTTCAGTTGTTTCACACTTTTTTAAGTATTTCATTCCACATGTTGTAATTCATAGTTTTGATGCCTTCAATGTGAATCTACAATTTTCAGAGTCCTGAAAATAAAGAAAACTCTTTGAATGAGAAGGTGTGTCCAAACTGTTGGTCTGTACTGTACGTAGAGTAGGGCCTCAGAAAACTTTTACATTTTGAAGGAATGGGACTTTTGTGGTCAACAACAAGGAGTCCCAGATTCAAGGCCAATTCTCAGTGTACAACTGGCAAAAATTGGGACTTTCAGGCATCTGAGCCTGATTTTGCTCCAGCTAAGGTGGAATGCAGTTCCTGCTGTGCCGCCTCAGGGCATCTAGCAGCCCCCAAACTTTATCACTTGGAAATTGTTGGCAATTAAATTTCATGAACTATGTGAAGGAATCTTTTCCAACCCATCCTGCTGAAATAACACCACAAGTCCTTTGTCCATTTGTCCCCAGTGGCACTGAAGACCCATGAAGTCAACTTTAAGGGAATCTGTCACCAGATTTGTTCCTTATACACTGCGGCCACCACCAGTAAGTTCTTATGTACAGCATTCTAGAAAACTGTTTGTAAGTGCCCAGGCTGATCTGCATAATATAAAAAACAGCTTTTATTATAGTCACCTGTGGGTGGTTCAGTCCAATAGGCATTGCTGATCTTAGTACGGCGCCATAATGCACAGGTGTGGGGAAAGGCCAAATATCGCCCGCGTATGCAGACTAAAATGAGTCACACCAGCACTGCCCCGAATATGATTCCCTTGAGAAAGGGGTTAGAAGTTGGGGGCTGGTGCTGATGTCACTCACCTTGCTTCTATCACCGCTCCCTGATGATTTTTTTTTTTGGTTCTCAACAATGTAAAAAGCTGTGGTAATTGCAGTACCACCCCTTGATAAAATCCAGGAGGTTTGATAGATGCAGCAGGGATTTGAGTGTAGACCCAGCCTTCTGTGATCTCCCATTTGAGACACTTCTCAAATGAAACATCTCATGAAATAAAGTATAAAAACGTATTCAGGGAAAAGCTGGATACGGAGAAGTGTAGGGTATTTTATAAAGAAGCAAGTGAAGAAAAGTGCTTTAGGTGTACAAATAGATAATTATAAAGAGCATTTTAGATATTGGACCAACCATTTAATTCAATAAACACCATTTTCAGTATTATTGGATGTGGGATTTTTTTTTGGGACGACTCTTAACTTCTTTCATATTTAAGAAAAATATATTTTTCTAAGTACAACATTTTGTTCAAATTAAAAGGATAAAAGAAAGGGATATAGATAACATATAAATTGAAATATATGAATGTTCAGCCAAATACTTTAAAATAATCGTACATGAAAAAAAGATTATAATACTGACCTTGCCATTTTTCCAATATATTACACTAGTATCTATAAAGAGCTGATCTTCTTCATGAACAGATAAATTAAATCTTCCCACATGTTTTAAAAATAAAGCTTTAAATATAATTTTTAAATTATTAATATGATAGTGAGTGGTCATTTCTCCTTTGTCATTAAAGTGGACTTCTTTTCCAATTGGATCTTGAAAATGAATTTTTCTTAAAAAGTACTGAAATAAGTGAAATAGTAATAATAAGAATAGAGAAAACACATTTTTTGAGAGTTGAAACTATGGACGAGATGAGGGGTAGGCAGCTATCTAGGGAGCTACAGTATCTCCTGCTTTCCCAAGAGGGGTGCACCTTGGGGGAAAAACACAACAACATTGCTGAATGTCTGCAGCCGTCCGACAACCCTTGTTCAGCTGCAGGCATTCCGCACACTGATGGCTGTAGCGCAGGCCCAGAGATGCTATTGCCAACACTTTGCACTAAAGGGTGCTTTACACGCTGCGACATCGCTAACGATATAGCGTTGGGGTCACGTCGTTAGTGACGCACATCCTGCGCCGTTAGCGACATTGCAGCGAGTGACACCAAGAAGCAACGATCATCGGTCACAAAAACGTCAAAAATTGTTGATCGTTGACATGTTGCTCCTTTCTATAATATCATTGCTGCTGCAGGTACGATGTTGTTTGTCATTCCTGCAGCACCACACATTGCTACGTGTGACACCGCAGGAACGACGAACATCTCCTACCTGCATCCACTGGAAAAGAAGGAAGGAAGGAGATGGACGGGATCTTATGCCCACTCATCTCCGCTGCTCCGCTTCTATTGGACGGCTGCTGTGGGACATCTCTGTGATGCCGCACGAACCGCCCCCTTAGAAAGGAGGTGGTTCGCCAGCCAGAGTGACGTCGCAGGGAAGGTAAGTCCGTGTGACGGGTCATAGAGATGTTGTGCACCACAGGCAGCGATTTGCCCGTGTCGCACAACCGACGAGGTCGGGTACGCTCGCTAGCGATATCGATACCAATATCGCAGTGTGTAAAGTACCCTTTAATCCTATACTGTCATACACAAATATATTTGCTGTATGCGCCAACAGCTGTAAGCAGCTCCCTGCCCCACCGGGAACTCCAGCAAAATGCAGGCCCTTTCCAGCCTGAGCCCTTTTGGAGAAAGCACACACCTGGGATGTCAGATGGTGCATTACAGTGTCATCATCACACCATTGAGCGCCCACAGCTGTACAGGATATAAAAGAATATAACGCTGCACTCGATGGGGAGCCTGGATTAGGTGAGTATATATTTTTTTTCTTATGTTTGAAAGGGGAGTATAATTTTTTTTCTTATATTTGACAAGAGGGGCTGACTTTGGAGACAGGAGTGGCTGGCTGTGGCAACATATGTACAGCTGGCTGTGGGGACATAAAAGGGGCAGGCTGGGGTGACATACAAGAGGTTGACTGTGGGGATATAAGAGTTGCTTGCTGTGTGTACATAAGAGGAGCTACCGGTGGGGACATAATTAGCGTTATCTGTGGGCACATGAGGGGCTGACTGTGGGATCATAATGGGCTGCAGTAGAGACATGAGGTGCTGGTTGTGAAAACATAAGAGGTGCTGGCTGTGGACATATATGTGGACATGGCTGTGGGGACTTGAGGGGTTTGCGGTGCGGACATATATTAGGCTGGCTGTGGGGACATACTGTACATGGGGCTTGCTAAGGTGACATATGTGTGGCAGGCTATGGGTACATATGTGGAGTAGGCTGTTGTCAAAATATGTGGGGTTGGCTGTGAGGTCAAGAGGGCTGGCTGTGGGGACATTCAAGGGGCGGAGTGTTTTGACATGAGGCCTGGCTGTCTGGAAAATACAAGAAGATCTGGCACATTATATGGGAAACTGTTGGGAACAGTTTAGTGAGTACTGTGAAGAATATTACACTTGGGGCTTTGGGGGATGTCATACTGGTGGATGTGGACAGATAATAAGGTAAAGAAGGCTGTGATGGACATTACACTGTATATTGGAGGCTGTAGTTGATATAATACTGCATGGGGGCTGTGGAGGACATATCTGAAAACAAGATGAGCTGAGATTGAGAACTGTTATGTAGAGGCTGAACAGGTAAAGCAGAGTTATCAATGTATATATATATATTTATATATATATATATATATATATATATAGTGATATTTGCTGCTGATGGTGGTGGTGGATATTAACCATTGTTGTCTTATTGTTGCTACTTTCCTGCTGTTGTTTTTCTCCTGAGTCTCCGGTTGTCTATTCCTGTGTGTGTGCAGTGTGTCAGAGTTTTGGTTTTCCCTTGTCTGTCTTTAACTGTGTGTACATATTACTTCTGAATTGTCCTTCTTAGTGGGATAGGAAATCAGATTAGTTCTAATTAGGAGCCTAACCAGGCATGGGACTCAAGCACTTCCACCAACAGGAGTAACCCTGAGGTTAGGGATAGCATAGAGTCCTTTTGCGTGACTGACAGCTTAGAAGCCCCTGTCCCTCATTATCCTACAGTCAATTTGTGACACATAACAAAGTTAAGTCCGTTTTATGTGGAGCAATAGGCTAAAAATCACCCAAAATGATGTACAGAACTAATCAACAATTACCAGAAATCTTGAGATTTAGTTAAGCCTGCTTTACACGCTGCAATGTATCTTACAATGTGCCGGCGGGGTCACGTCGTAAGTGACGCACATCCGACATCGTAAGTACATTGCAGTGTGTGACAGGTATGTGCGATTGCGATTGAACGTTAAAACGTTCATCACATTCACATCGTACCTGTCTCTAGAATTGCACGTCAGAGTGTTCATCGTACCCCGGGTAGCACACATTGCAGTGTGTGACACCCCGGGAACGATGAACAGCGTCCTACGGCTCCCGGCCCACAATGCGGAAGGAAGGAGGTGGGCGGGATGTTTACGTCCCACTCAGCTCCACCCCTCCGCTTCTATTGGCCGGCTGCCGCGTGACGTCGATGTGACGCCAAACGTCCCTCCCACTCCAGGAAATGGATGTTCGCCGCCCACATCGAGGTAGTATGGACGAGTAAGTACGTGTGACGGGGGGTTACTCGTATGTGAGGCACATTCAACAAAATACGAAATCGTATGCGAAATTACAACGTGTAAAGCAGGCTTTAGTTATACAAGATTTCGCAAGTAAAGGTTCTCCCATACTTTTGTCACACACATACTTGTGACATTGGATCATTTTCCTCAATAAAAAAATGACATCTAATATTTTTTTAACTCATTTGAGTATTTTTCTTTTTCTTCATCTATTGTTAGATAAAAGTATGTATGATGTTGCTTTAGATCAAATTAATCCAGAGAAATGTGCAAAAAATATGAAGGGTGCACAAATTTTAAAGCAAATAATAGAAGATTAGTAGGAATGGGCAAAACTGAGCTGTAAAGTTCGGGGTTTGCACCGGTGTCTGGTGATAAAATTTGAACACGGACTTCTGACAGACATCCAAGGTCAAGTTCGGAGTTCGGATGCTGAATAAAGTTTATTGAAAGGCAGCCGCACAGCCAATCAACAAGCTTTTATTCTGTGGGCACTTCCACAGCTATCACAACCATGCCAAGTATTAGCATAGCTATGCATTTCCGGCGCACTATGTGATGCAGCCTGTATAATCAGGCCCAGGGTAGTCAGTATGTGGTCTAGGTGTGGTACACGGAGTATGCATTGGTGTGGCTTCCAGGTGAAATACTTCTCAATGATCCAAAAGGGCATGTTCAACAGCATCAAAGTAAAGTACAGTGGAACCTCAGTTTACAAGTAACTTTGTGTGCGAGTATTTTGCTATACGAGCAAAGCTTGGTGGAAATTTGTAACTCAGTTTACGAGCATGCTTTGCTGTACAAGCAAATACCGCACACACTTCCAGTTATGCACTTTCACCGCACTCTTACCCGCTCTTGCAGTCCGCACAAACACACACAAACACGCCGGCCTCCTGGTTATTGTAGTTCGCCGGTACAGGATGTGTATCGGATAACCATCGCGACGAGATGGAGGAACTTCCACTGTCAGCTGCTTCTCAAAGGCTGCATGCTGACCAATCAGAGGCAAACGGCTATCCTTTGACGTCACCACTTTGGCAGTGAAAGCTCCAGCATCAGTCGCGATGGTTACCCGATACACATCCTGTACCGGTGAACCACAAGAATCGGGAGGCCGGTGATGGAACGGAAGGTAAGGTGAGCATAATATGTGTGTGTTTGTGTGTGTTTGAGCATGTGTGGAATGGCACAATAGGCGACAAGGATGGGACATTAAACAAGTTGTGGAATGAATTGTCTGAGCTTGCATTATTTCCTAGGGGAAATTTTGCTTTTCTAGACGAGTAACTTGGTTTGCAAGCACACTCCCAGAACGGATTGTTCTCGTAAACCAAGGTTCCACTGTAGTGAAAACCTAGCAAATAATCAAATGAGCTAAAAAATAATAGTAGAATGTGCACATTTTAACAAAAAAATAATGGTTACACATTTCTGGTTGAAGAATCCTTAATTATGGCTAGAACTTAGCCTTTAACTATACAGGATACAAAAAAATATGTAGAATGTGCATATTTTAAAAATCTTATAATTCTTATGTGATTTGGATTTAAAAAAGCCTTAAGGCCACTTTACACACAGAGATAAATCTTTGGCAGATCTGTGGTTGCAGTGAAATCATGGACATATTGTTCCATTTGTACACAGCCACAATCCTGGCACTGATTGTCCACAATTTCACTGCAACCACAGATCTGCCAAAGATTTATCTCTGTGTGTAAAGTGGCCTTAAGGCTTTTTTAAATCCAAATCACATAAGAATTATAAGATTTTTAAAATATGCACATTCTACATATTTTTTTGTATCCTGTATAGTTAAAGGCTAAGTTTTAACTATTTTCCCTTGTGATCGAGAACATCCCCTTTAGAACACTTGTTGTGGAGATTCTTCTTCTGCTGCTGCTGCTAGAGACTTTCTCATTATATATGACTCGTCCGCCCCAGGGCCTTAGGTGACTCAGTGTCGGGCCGGACTAGTCCGGGGTAGTCTGGGGTAGTCAGCGGTGGTGGGGCCCGACTCCGTGACCCTGGTAGAGTCAATTTAAATGGCTGATGAGGGATGATGATGATGGGAGTTGTAGTTAATATTAAATTCGTGACGCCACCTGTGGTATTTTGCAGCTATGGAGCTGCAGCTCCTGGAAGGGACCTCCGGGGCTGGTGTTATGGCAGCTGAGGTGTTTCTTGCTCCCCACAGGTAGAGTGGGTACCCCGGGGCAACCGTTGGGGCTTGGTAAAGTCTATGGTGTTTACTGAGGAGGTGCAGGACAAAACAGATGACACGGGGCTTGCAGTCATGATGTTTTACTCACTGTTCACTTATGCCCGCAGAGTGCCAGTTTCCACCACGATGGGCTCCAGACAATCCCGAACTCCTCGGATCCCAGTGCTGGTTGTGACCCAGTGACTTCTGCTCTCATGCACCTCTTTGTTACTAATGGTTCCCCGTAGCCTATAGCTTCCGAGGGCCCCTATATGGCTTTCATTGTCAAAAGTCCCGGTTCAGTCGCCGGCAGCACAAACCTTTCAATGGGCTGTATCTCTGTACCAATACCCAGGCTCTGAGTCTGCTGCTGTGCTTCGGACACTATGGTGGGCCAAGAAACGTGCAATCTTCTCTCCCTGTAGATTTATTAGGCGGGCTTGAAGCGTCCCCTAATCTAGGGCTCTACACCCCGTCGGTGCTCGGTCCTGATAGTAATCATGCTGTACTCCCCAGCGACCGTACTCCTCCTTTCACCGAAGTCACTAGTCAGCTCTGACTGGAACAGAATGGGGGTTGTCAGCTGTCCCCTCACTTCTCCTCAGACCGACCACTCTTCACACCTGACTGGATCTTCCTGTCAACTCCTTCTCAACTGTCACTTCTCTGACAGACTTTCTCACTCTGGACTGTGTTTTCCTGGGCTGAATGATCCGGCTCAGCTCCAAGCTCACAGACCACACTCCTCGAGTTCTTTCCTCACTGAACTCTCCTCACAGACACTCTGACTAGAACTGGCTGGTTCAAACCAGTTCTCCTCCTCCACTCACTTTCTCTGTTTGACGGAAAAACTGAACTATCTTCCTGACCCATTGACCCCTCCCACACTGCCTCTGCCAGGCTCCACCCCTTCAGGCCAGTGAATGGGACTTAAGGCTCCATCACCAGGTACACTGGTCGCTGCTTCTCAGAATTAATGGAGTGCCTGCCTTAAACCCTGACCCAATGTGAGACCTAACAATTGGTGTCTGTGAGTGTTGATGTTGTATAGAACCGACACTGATCACCCAGGAATTCAGTATGAGCACAGCACTAGAGATGAGCGAACCGGTTGCGGTTCGGCTCGAGGTCGGCTCGCCGAACGGGGGTCCCGTTCGAGTTCGGTTCGTCGAACGTTCGACGAACCGAACTAGAACCAATAGGCTATAATGGGAGTCAATCACAAACATATAAAAATGCATGATAAATGTACACAAACAGTTAATAAACATTGCCATAACACTTACCGGTCCTCGCGATCCCTTCTGTACTCTGTCTCCTGCCGCTATTCCATCCGATGATCGCTGAATCCTCCCGTGACCGGCACTGCCAGCAGAGATGCAGGACCTGTCGTGACGTCAAAATAGCCATGTGACCAGTCACGTGGCTATTATCTCATTGGCTACAGACTGGTCACATGACTATGACGCGTCATGTAGGACCTGCGAGTGCATCTCTCCGGTACACGGTGCACATATGTGTATCGCCGTTTACCGGCGACATGCTCTAGCACACGGTCGACTCCCCGTTCCGTTAGGGACCGGCTGACACAGCCGGTCATTAACGGAGATCACCGTTGCCATAGCAACGCAGTTAGCGGTGACGTCACCGCTAACCGCAGCTCCGAGAGCACCGTTGCTATGGTAACGCGTCTGTCAGCGTTACCGCTGTTACCGCTGACAGCCAGCACTGATCACTCACGAAGTGAAGGCTGCACGCTGCTTCCCGATTGTAGTGAGGATTGTACTGAGGATGAGGTTCCCCAGCCCCAAGTGATGGGCTGGTGAACCTCATCCTCACTACAATCGTCACTACTACTACACTAGAAAGAAAGAAGACAGAAGAGCAGGATCGTGGAGGGCTGACAGGGGGTAATAAAGATGGAGTCTCTAATGTGTCTGTGTATTTATTTCTATTAAAGTATTTTTTCTCTGTGTGGTGTCTTTTTTTTAACCCTTTATTGGAGATTCTTAATGGCCGGGTCAAACGTGCCTGACATTAAGAATCTCTGGCTTAATACTGGCTAGTAAAACAAAGCCAGTATTAACTCATGATTACCCAACAAGCCACCCGGCTCCAGGGCTGTTGGAAGAGTTGGATACAGCGCCAGATGATGGCGCTTCTATGAGAGCACCATTTTCTGGGACGGCTGCGGACTGAAATCCGCAGCAGAGGCGCCCAGAAACCTCGGGCTAACCTGTGCTGCGGATTCCAATCCCCAGCTGCCTAGTTGTACCCGGCTGGACACAAAAATGGGGCGAAGCCCACGTCATTTGTTTTTTAATTATTTCATGAAATAAGTGAAAAAATTAAAAAAAAATGGGCTTCCCTATATTTTTGGTTCCCAGTCGGGTACAAATAGGCAACTGGGGGTTGGAGGCAGCCCGTGGCTGCCTGCTGTACCTGGCTAGCATACAAAAATATGGCGAAGCCCACGTAATTTTTTTGGTGGGCAAAAAACGTCTGCATACAGTCCTGGATGGAGTATGCTGAGCCTTGTAGTTCTGCAGCTGCTGTCTGCTCTTCTCCATACAGACAGACAGCAGCTGCAGAACTACAAGGCTCAGCATACTCCATCCAGGACTGTATGCAGAACTTTTTTGCCCCCTGAAAAGATTATGTGGGCTTCGCCATATTTTTGTATGCTAGCCAGGTACAGCAGGCAGGTACGGCTGCCCCCAACCCCCAGTTGCCTATTTGTACCCGGCTGGGAACCAAAAATAAAGGGAAGCCCTTTTTTTATTATTTCATGAATTTCATGAAATAATTAGAAAACAAATGACGTAGGCTTCGCCCCATTTTTGTGTCCAGCCAGGTACAACTAGGCAGGTGGGGATTGGAATCCGCAGCACAGGTTGGCCTGAGCTTTCTTGGCTCCACTGCTGCGAATTGCAGTCTGCAGCCGCCTCAGAAAATGGCACTTTCATAGAAGCGCCATCTTCTGGCGCTGTATCCAACTCTTCCAGCACCTGCCTGCTGTACCTGGCTAGCATACAAAAATATGGCGAAGCTCACGTCCTTTTTTTGCAGTTTTTTGGCAAAAAAAATAAAAAATGCTTCCCTGGATTTTCCATTGCCAGTGAAGGTAACACCAAGCAGTGGGGGTTAGCAGCCAGTAGCTGCTTGGATTACCCTTAGCTAGCAATACAAAAAATGCAGCGGGAGCCCATATATATTTTTTTTAATTATATATTTAAATAACTAAAAATAAAATGGGCTTCCCTGTATTTTGATTGCTGGACATCACAGTGCTGTAAAAATAAATCTTTAAAAAAATGACGTAGCGCTCCGCGGTATTTTTGATTCTCAGCAGATAAAGCAGACAGCTATGGGTTTCCACCCCCATCTGCCTGCCGTTACCTTGGTTGGCAATCAAAATACAGGGAAGCCCATTAATTTTTTCTATTTAAAAAATAGTTAAAAAAAAAATGACGTTGGGTCCCCCCATTTTTGATAGCCAGCTAGGGTAAAGCAGACGGCTGTAGCCTGAAAACCACAGCTGGCAGCTTTACCGTGGTTGGGGATCCAATGTGGAGGTCCCCTCAGGCTCTTTTTTATAATTATTTTATAAATATTAATAATTACACAATAAAAGTAGGGTCCCCCCCAAATTGGATCACCAGCCAAGGTAAAGCGGACAGCTGTGGTCTGTTATTCTCAGGGTGGGAAGGTCCATAGTTATTGGGCCTTCACAGCCTAAAAATAGCAGGCCGCAGGCACCCCAGACGTGGCGCATCCACTAGATGCGCCAATCCTGGCACTTCACCCCAGCTCATCCCGTGCCCTGGTGCAGTGGCAAACGGGGTAAGAAATCGGGTTGATACTAGCTGTAAAGTCACCTGAGATCAAGCCCAGCAGTTTGTGATGTCATGGCGTCTATTAGATACCCAACATCATAAACTGTCAGTACTAACAAAAAAAAAAAAAATCGACAAAAGAAATTTATTTGAAAAAACAGTCCCCAAAACATTTCCTCTTTCACCAATTTATTGTAAGAAAAAAAATAAAGGGGTCCCACGACGACTCTGGACCGTCTAGAATATGGGGGGGAGACACTCAGGGAACGTATCCCCCATTTTCTAGGAGTGCGGACCCTTCATGTGAGGAGTGTGGGTGCAATGAATCTGCACTCACTCTCCCCGGGTCCACAGCAGCAGAGTCCATGTCGTAATGGTTGCTACCAAAGCTGCAATGCCCTGCTCATGAGGTAAGGGCATGCCTAATCAGGAGAACTACTGTAGAGGAAGCTCTGCTCACTGGTATATAGGTGCTCAGAGGTAATAATAGATAAAATTAGTGAGTAACCTCGGCACTCTAAATCTCCCAGACTAAGTCAGTAAGTCACAACGGATAGTAATGCAAAATCACTCTTTATTGGTCCGTATTAAGAAAAAAAAATTTTCATAAGCATATATGTTTTTGTCCAAAACAAGTTACAAATGACGTTTCGGCCTGAGCCTTCGTCAGATTGGACTTATCTGCTTGTAATCATGAAAAATGACAATAATCAGTATCACATGAGTGAGAGAACAATAACATAAACTCGAACAATGTAGAGGTACAATTGGGATGCAGCAAAAAAATTGCAACACAGCAAGAAATGAAACACATGATACAAATGTCATAATACAGTACAAGGACAATATAGTAATGACAAATATGGGGTCAGAGTAGGCTTAGACAGCTCTGGTACGAAAGAGATGTCAATCATAAAGTAACATGTCCAGTAAGTGTAGAGCTACACTATGCATGGCAGAGCTAATGGGTAGACTGACCATAGAAAAAGAACGGAGAAAAAGTGGAGAAAAAGTGGGAAAAAAATGGAGAAAAAGTTGTGAAAAAGTGGAGAAAAAAATGGAGAAAAAGTGGAGTAAAAATGGAGAAAAAGTGGAGAAAAAATGGAGAAAAAAATGTAGAAAAAGTGGAGAAAAAGTGGAGAAAAAGTGGAGAAAAAAGTGGAGAAAAAGTGGAGTAAAAATGGAGAAAAAGTGGAGAAAAAGTGGAGAAAAGATGGATAAAAAGTGGAGAAAAAGTGAAGAAAAAGTGGAGAAAAAGTGGAGAAAAAGTGGAGTAAAAATGGAGAAAAAGTGGAGAAAAAATGGAGAAAAAGTGGAGAAAAAGTGGAGAAAAAGTGGAGAAAGAAATAGAGAAAAAGTGGAGAAAAAGAGGAGTAAAAATGGAGAAAAAGTGGAGAAAAAAATGGAGAAAAAGTGGAAAAAAAGTGGAGTAAAAATGGAGAAAAAGTGGAGAAAAAGTGAAGAAAAAGTGGAGAAAAAATGGAGAAAAAATGGAGAAAAAGTGGAGAAAAAGTGGAGAAAAAGTGGAGAAAAAGTGGAGAAAAAAATGGAGAAAAAGTGGAGAAAAAGTGGAGAAAAAGTGGAGAAAAAGTGGAGTAAAAATGAAGAAAAAGTGGAGAAAAAGTGAAGAAAAAATGGAGAAAAAATGGAGAAAAAATGGAGAAAAAGTGGAGAAAAAATGGAGAAAAAGTGGAGAAAAAGTGGAGAAAAAATGGAGAAAAAATGGAGAAAAAGTGGAGAAAAAATGGAGAAAAAATGGAGAAAAAGTGGAGAAAAAGTAGAAAAAAATGGAGAAAAAGTGGAGAAAAAGTGGAGAAAAATGGAGAAAAAATGGAGAAAAAGTGGACAAAAAGTGGACAAAAAGTGGACAAAAAATGGAGAAAAAATGGAGAAAAAGTGGAGAAAAAGTGGAGAAAAAAATGGAGAAAAAGTGGAGAAAAAGTGGAGAAAAAGTGGAGAAAAAAATGGAGAAAAAGTGGAGAAAAAGTGGAGAAAAAGTGGAGCACCCTTTGGTGCCTTTCATGTGGCACTAAGGGGTGCTTAGCTTTGTATTTAGCCAAAAAAATGAAAACAAAAATGACGTAGGGTTCCCCCTAGTTTTGTAGCCAGCTAGGGTAAAGCAGACGGCTGCAGCCTGCAGACCACAGCTGGCAACCTCACCTTGGCTGGTAATCCAAAACTGAGGGCACCCCACGCTGTTATTTTAAATTAAATAAATAATTAAAAAAAAAACACGTAGGGGTCTCCCAAAATTGGATCACCAGCCAAGGTAAAGCAGACAGCTGGGGCCTGATATTCTCAGACTAGGGAGGTCCATGGTTATTGGACTTTCCCCAGCCTAAAAATAGCAGGCCGCAGCCACCCCAGAAGTGGCGCATCCATTAGATGTGCCAATCCTGGTGCTTCGCCCCAGCTCATCCCGCGCCCTGGTGCGGTGGCAAACGGGGTAATATATGGGGTTATATATGTGCTGCTGTCAGCGAGGTACATTACCTGCGCTGATCTCCAGCACACTGACAGCCCCTGACACTGAGTTCAATGACCGGCGCCTTCACACCAAGTATCGCGAGAGGCCCGTGACGTCACCGCTAGTCAGTCTCGGGTCGGAAGCGAGAGGTGATGTGACAAGCGGCGGCCATGGAGGACAGTGACAGCGCTGAGGTCAGGATGGCGGGACTTCATCACCGCAGGTAAGCCGAGCGGGGCCATGTGTGTGTGTGTGTGTGTGTTTGTATGTGAGTGTGGGTGTGTGTGTGTGTGTGTGTGTGTATGTGTGTGTGTGTGTGTGTGTGTGTGTGTATGTATGTATGTGTACATGCCGCGGGCAGGAGGGGGCGGAGTGAGCTGAGCGGGGAAGTGTGGGCTTCCTGCACGTAACTAGGATAAACATCGGGTTACTAACCAAAGCGCTTTGCTTGGATACCCGATGTTTATCTTGGTTACCAGCTTCTGGCAGGCTGCCAGCGATGGCTCCTGCACACTGTAGCTGTAAAAAGCCCTGCTTTTTGCTGCTAGAACCGTTCTCGAACGTATCTAGAACTATCGAGCTTTTGCAAAATGCTCGAGTTCTAGTTCGATCTCGAACAACCCCCAAAATCACTCGAGCCTAGAACTGGAGAACCACGAACCGCGAACCGCGCTCAACTCTACACAGCACCTTAAATGAGGCTTTGTGCCCTGTGGCGTCTGAAGCCTCAGGGGCGCCACATATACAGTCCATTAACAGTAAATTGTTCAAATTCATTACAACTTGCAAAGTTTGTAAAATTTGACTCAGATTTCATTGGCATAAAATTGATTTGATTGTCTCTAATCCCTGCATAATTGGCAGTTGGTTGAGCATACACAAATTTGTTGGCACTAGTGTTGAGTAAGTCTACCGGAACTGAAATCTGAATCTGCAGTTATTTTGCATTTAGAAATAACATTTGATTTACATTGAATCTATTTAATGCAGATTGGAAGTATATTATCATGATTATGCTCTGAGACCTCTCCAGACCCCAGAGCATAGAGATGTTTGTTTAAAAAGATTTTTTTTACCATATCCATCCAGCATATTAAAAAAAAAAATATTATTATTATTATTTTTTTTTTATTTTTTATTTATTAGATCGTGGTTGCTACCGGCCGGGGCCCCACGACCCTTTAGTCCTACTGTGCTTATAAAGTGTATATGATTCGTCCATTGTTATCTACTTGTAGAAATTAATCTTGTTTATTTTGTTAGGGATTAGGAGTAATGGTATTAATAAAATAATTTTCACTCTTATTATTCAGCGCTGGTTTGTGAGATTTTTTAAATGTGGAAAAAATCTCTATTTTATATCATTAACCTTTTTAGGCAATTTTTGGGGAGGTTTTTGCCTTAAAACCAGCTGCAGAATTCTAAGTAAGTCCTTTGGGTCAAGCGCTTACTATTGTCTTAGGACAATTTTTTAACACTTTATGAATAGGCTGCTCTTCATAGTAATTTGCTTTGTTTGGACAGTAGAGATAGGCAAATGTTTTAAAATTCAAAACAAATTTTTGATTAAAGGCAAATTGAATTACAGCTAATAAAAAGTACTCCACTACCCTAGAGAATAAAATGTCTCTAGGACTTTATCTACAGCAATGTGTAAAATGGAGGTGGATAGATTAGATAATTCACTTGAATTGAATAACAAATTGGTTTAATTCAATTTAATTGAGTTCAACTAATTCTCAAAATTTTACACAAATTTGAATTGTATTGCATCTATTCTTTCATCTCTTTAAGGAATTAATATTATGATAGACTCTATATAAGGAGCTTGTGTATTTACTTCCGAAACAAATTATGGGTATAAGGGTTCATCATTATGTTTTATTTTTTTTAATGCATGTATGTAAAAAGTGAGCATATTTTTCAGCTACCACATAAGAAAAGCGTCCAATATATTTGGAATCAAAATAATAAAATTACCTTCAACATGTGCTTACAATTGAAATTTCTTGGCATGTGAAGAAAGCCTTCATGTAGAGCGTGAGCCATGGCGTAGACTGCGTCATATACATGGTAGGTGGTTCTAAATGTTTCCGTGTAGTAATGATTACTGCCAATTTCATGTAATTTTATTGCCCTTGTACAATTCTTAAATTTGAGTTGATAATTCTCTTCAGCTATCAGTTTTAGGACGGGATTTGAAGGTTTACAGCTTAAGTATACAAGTAAGATATGTTCTAGTAGAGGGTCATTTGGACGATTTTCAAGACTTATATCTTCTAAAAATGTTTTCAAATGTGGGATCTTTATACTTGGTGATGAAAATATGAGGCTCCCATGGCACGATGATTTACGTTTCACTGATGAAATAATGTGAATATTTGACCCGGCCGGTATAATCAGAGTCTTCACGTTTCCGGAAATGCTTTGTTCCTCTATAAACTGTACAGAGAGAAATGAAATTGTGCCACAAAGTACAATAATGTTTGAAGTTGATTTTTGAAATATTCTTCTGTTCTTTTCATGGTCGTTGTTTTCATTTGTGATATCATCAGTTTTCACTTTTAGAATAAACTCAATGCAAATATCATAAACCTCTGCCTGTTTCATTAATTCCTGACTTTGCGTGTACCCGCCATCATCATCAGAGGCAATAACACCAATCCATGTCCAATCAAAATGTTTGAGAAGTTTAACTATCGCCAGATACTGAGTTTGATCACTTGGAAGAGTTTGGAAGAAGGATGGATACATTTTCTTATTGGTGAAAATAGGATTTGTGGCACCATAGCTGATCTAAGAGAAAAACAAGCAATTATGTACAATAAAACTGAAGTTAATTTAATATTAAAAAAAACCTAAAATCTTTATGCATACACTATTTATGGTATTATCCAACATTTACAGATTTCTATATTTTTTAGCACAGTTCTGTGGACTGTACTGCATGTTCTGGTTGCAAGGCAAGCAAGGGATTAGTGGATCCACTAGACTGGAGGTACTGATCGTTTTCCTAGAGGAGCAAACTGGACCAGCTGCTGAGTCTTCACTAAAGCCACCAGAGGTTGCAATAGGTACACATGCTGGAAAGCAGTTGGCAATGGGCAGCCATAGGGGATTAATATTACCCCGGAAGCCGACACCTCAGATACAATACAGTTTTTGTTTGTAGCAACAGCAGCAGCAGCAAGTGTTGTGGATTCAGCAGGGATGGATGGCTGCTGTAGCAGCGGCCAATCGGTATACTTGCAGCAGCATATTTAAATAAATAATTAAAACAAATGACGTGCAGTTCTCCCAATTTTAATGCCCAGCCAAGATAAAGTTCAACAGCTTGGTACTGGAAGTCTCAGGTTGGAGATACCTATGCTTATTGGGAGCCCCCCAGCCTAAAAATAGCAGCCTTCAGCCGCCCAAGATTGTTGCATCTATTACATGCAAAAATCAGGGTAATAAGGGGTTAATCGCAGCTCACAACTGCCACTAAGCCCTAGATTAGAAATGAGAAGGGTCCATGAGACCTCCTATTACTAATCTGTAAGTTAAAGTAAATAAACACAAACACCAATAAAATCCTTTATTTGGAATAAAAGACAACAAAACACAATCTTTCACCACTTTATTAACCCTAGAACGCGCAAGCAATTCAATCTACCATAGAAAACAAATGACCTAGCAGGCCTGCGAGGCCTCAGGTATGCGTTCTAGGGTTAACCTGCAAAACACCCCTGCAGGTCCATCATAATCTAGATTGGGGTTCCACGATGATTCCAGCTCGGCTACATCTGAATTCACAGTGAACGCCATAGAACATGACTGCCCGCTGTGAGTGTCAGGCAGAGTATGAATGAGCTGCACGATGAGCACTTACATCACTCAGGTTAGTTGTGGTCACAGGAAAAGGCCTTCTGAGCTGGGTTCACTGAGTTACTTGAGGACAGGTTACCTGCAATCACAGGACCTCATAGCGTAGATTATGTTGAATCTGGGTGTTTTGGGAGTTAATAAATTGGTGAATGAGGGGTTTTGTTTTTTAAATAAAGGATTTTTTGTGTGTTTGCATTTATTTTTTTTACTTATAGGATTAATGGGCCTCATGTACCCCTACTCATCACTAATCCAGTGCTTACTGGTAGCTGTGGGCTGCCATTAACCCCTTATTACCCTGACTGTCACTGCACCAGGGCAATTAGGAAGACCTGGCAAAAGTGCTAGGATTGTCGCATCTAATGGATGCAACAATATTTGGTATCTACAGGCTGCTATTTTTAGGCTGAGGGGGCCCCCAATAAGCATGGGTTTGCCCAGCCTGAGAATACTCACCCCCAGCTGTTGAGCTTTATCATGGCTCGTATCATACATGGGGGAAACCGCAAGTCAGTTTTTTAAATTATTTATTTAAATAATTTTAAAAAATCTGCATTCAGTTCCTCCTATTTTGATACACATCCATGATAAGTGCACGGTTGGAGGCTGCAGCCTGTAGCCATGGCTTTATCTGTGCTGGTATTAATACAGCAGGGGACCCTATTCCTTTTGTAAAATCTATTTAATTATTTATCACCAGAATTAAGACACAGACAGCATCTGAGATTCCAACCAATCACAGACGCTGTCTCATATGGTAGGGGCATGGTCCAACGGCAGACAATCAGAGACAATGGTGGAAGGGGAAAGCAGTGAATATGGATGAGAGCTAATTATCGGACCTGGAAGTAGTGCTGCAGCCACGGAAACTCGGTAAGTCTGTATTGCTTTAACTGTTTTTTTTCCTTTCTTTTACAGCTACATTATGTTACAACGCATCTCTTTTGCCTCCCATTAAAATTGTGTTGATGTACAGTGAAAAAAATAATTACTTGATCTCTTTCTGAATTTGTAAGTTTGCCCACTTAAAAAGATAGGCACACTCCATAATTTTAAGGGTAGGTTACAGTGAGTAATAGAATATCCAAAATAAAATCCAGAAAATCACATTGTATAAATTGTTTAAAAATATTTGCATTTTGCAGAGAGAAATAAGTATTTGATACATTTGGCAAACAAGACTTATTACTTGATGATGATGTTTGCACACATGTTAGGAGGAAATTTGGTTCACTCCTCTTTGCAAATCATCCCTAAATCATTAAGATTCAGATCCCTCCATACGTTTTCTATGGGACTAACATCTGGAGACTGAATAGGCCACTCCATGACCTTAAAGTGCTTCATTTTGAGCCACTCCTTTGTTGCCTTGCCTTTATGTTTTGGGTCATTGTCATGCTGGAAGACCCAGACATGACCCAATTTTAATGTCCCGCTGAGGGAAGAGGTTGTCACTGAGGATTTTACGATACATGGCTCCATCCATTGTCCCATTGATGCAGTGAAGTAGTCAGGTACCCTTAGCAGAGAAAACCCCCAAAATATGTTTCTACCTCTATGCTTGACAGTGTGGACGGTGTTCTTTGGGTCATAGGCAGCATTTCTCTTCCTCCAAACATGACGAGTTGAGTTAAGGCTAAAGAGCTCAATTTTGCCTATTCTGACCACAGCACCATCTCGCAATCACTATCAGAATCATCCAGGTGATCATTGGCAAACTCCAAACTGGCCTGCACATGTGCTTTCTTGAGCAGTGGGCTTTGCAGGCAGAGCAAGATTTTAAGCCGTTACATTGTAATGTGTTTCCAATGGTTTTCTTGATGTCAGTGGTCCCAGCTCTCTTGAAATTATTAACAAGGTCCTCCATGTAGTTTTTGGCTGATCTCTCAACTTCCTCATGATCCTGGATATCCCGGAGGTGAGATTATGCATGGAGCCCCTGAACGATGTCGATTGACACTCATTTTGTTTTTCTTCCATTTTCTTGCTATTGCACAAACAGTTGTCTCCATCTCACTCAGCGTCTTACTCATGGTTTTGTAGCCCATTCCAGCCTTGTGCAGATCTATGATATTGTACCTGACACCCTTAGAAAGTACTTTGGTCTTGCCCATGTTGTAGAGGTTAGAGTCCGACTGATTGAGTCTGTGGACAGGCGTCTATTATACAGGTGACATTTAAAACAGCTGTCTTTAATGCTGGTAATGATGAGTTGAGTAGGAGAGTCTGACTGGTCTGTAGGAGCAAGAACTCTTAATGGTAATGGTTGGTAGGGGGTCAAATACTTATTTCTCTCTGCAAAATGAAAATAATTTTATATAATTTATACAATGTGATTTTCTGTATTTTATTTTGGATATTCTATCTCACTGTTAAAATTAACCTACCCTTAAAATTATAGACTGTTCATGTCTTTATTAGTGGGCAAACTTAGAAAATCATCAAGGGATCAAATAATTATTTTTTCACCCAATCATTGACTTCCAATATTCTCGTAACTCATGTTAAGCCCTTTCAGAATGTCTCACCTGCTCGACTCGATTATTGAACACTGACAATTCTGACAATGGTCTAAAATGTAAATAGACATGTGGTAAATGTTATTTATGATCTATTTTGTGTAACGTAACTCTCAGATTTAAGGGCATAACAATTAAAATTTTAAAATTTGCAAAATTTGTACCAAATTTCTGATATTTTCACAAATAATTGCAAAAAATATTGTCCAAAATTTACCCCTATCATGACGTACAAAATATCTTGAAAAAAACATTATTAAAATCACTGGCATCAACGGAAGCGTTCCAGAGTTATTACATCATAAAGTGACACTGGTCAGAAATGGAAAAAATGGCCTAGTCATGAAGATGAAAACAGGCTTTGGGGTGAAAGCTTTAATACACATGATGCATTCTGCCCAAGATACCAGGTTCTTCTCTGCACTGCAGGGAAGGGCACTATTTAAATTTTTACTTCAGGCAGTGGAATATCTAGAATTAGTCGTACAAATTATATAGGTATATATGTCTCAACTTTTAAACCCCATAACAGTTGCTGTAAACAACAGCTTCTTCTATAGAAAATGACTCAAGGCAACCAGATACTATATACACTGGAGATCAAAATTTGAGAACAACACACAATTTTCTAAATGTTGCGGTCATTGTGTCGTCCTATGTGATTATATCTTGCCATGAGAAAACGCGCAGTATTTTAAGCTTATTCCATAAATTGAATATATTCTAAAGCACATAATAAAAATGTAAGTGAGATAAATGAAAAAGGACAGTGATCAAAATTACAGAACACTCTGAGATACCTGCAAGTTACTGGTGTTAATTTGGCACTTGGTGCTAATTTCCTTAATTATCTAACAAACCCTTTTTAACCGGCAACCTAAGTTTCCAGTTTGCACTGATTTTGCAAAAATGGTGTGTCATTCCAAACGGACTTAAATCCTCTGGCAGCAGGTTGTCCAGATGAAGGCCAAAGGGGTTACCCTATCAGCCGCAGCAAGAGAAGTTGGTTGTTCCATGTCTGGGATTTCGAGAATACTGCACTTTACAACATCACAATCTCTTTCAAATTCCCCAAGAAAACTGGTTGCTCTCAAAAGACAAATGCAAGGGAGGACAGAATAATGTGGAGAATCTCCATGGGTAATCATTTCAATACTGCAGCTAGAATCGATCGCCAGTTTAGCACTGAATAGGGTAAGGATCTGTCTCATTATACAGTGTCACGATATTTAAGAGCATTTGGATTGAAAGCCCACTCTGCAGTGACCAAACTTTTCATTAGCAGAAAGAATCACAAGGCAAGACTCATCTTTGGTGAGGAGCATCTTGTGTGGACAGAGAAGAAATGTCCACAGTTCATTTTAGTGATGAAAGTAAGTTTAACTTATTTGGGTCTAATGGGAAACATTATGTTCATCTACAAACTGGGGTAAGACTGAACCCAAAGTGGGTTAAGAAGTCAGTGAAAGGGGGTGGAGGAAGTGTCATGGTTTGGGGAATGTTTTCTGCAGCAAGTTGTGGACCTCTCATACAGCTACATGGCAAAGTGAAGGCAATTATCAATCAGAAACGTCTTCAACAACATGTTGTTCCTTAATTCATTTATCACTCAATCAGCTAGCAATTTTCATGTAGGACAATGCCCCCGTCCCACAGCAAAACGGGGAAAGCAGTTCCTAGAAACAGAAAACATTGATACAATGAAATGGCCACAGCCCAGAGTCCTGATCTAAACTCAATAGAAAACCTCTGGAAAATCCTTGGTGACAAAGTTACAGCCAAGAAACCAACAACAGTCAATGAACTGTAGAAGAGACTGGAAAAAGAGTGGACCAAAATCCCACCAGAGCGGTGTGAGAGACTAGTGATGTCCTGTGGCTGCAGATGTGCTGAAGTTATTCACAGCGACGGCCGGTACACGTCCTACTGATTGGGACTGTTGTTACCTGCAGAACATTTACCAAAATTTACTGATAATCTCTCTCTGTGCTACAGTCATTGCTGTTCTCTCACTATAATCATCCTGCTTGGGCAAAAAAAAGGTTTTATGCTGATGAACTTTGGATCTTTTGTGAAACACTATTCTAGTGGCATGGTGCACCCCTTACAAAAAAACTTCAAATGTGCATGGATGTATATTACATTATTTCTAAAAAAAGCAAGTGATCATATATTGTTCTCTAATTTTGATCTCCAGTTTAGTAATCAAGCAAATTTAATGGCCACAATTTTTACCCTAGTGGCTGCTACTGAATAAATGCAGAGTTGTTATCGGCTTGAACAAACAGTAACTGATGCCCAGGGTTTTCAGGCTCCAAAATTATAGTACATTTTAATTAGTGAAAGTCAAAAGCCATTTACAATACAGCTTATAACCAAAATTTTGCTTCTGATTTTCTGATGATTCCTAATAATAATGGACACTTACCTGGGTATAACCATAAATATTCAAGTGTTGTATTATTTGCAATGATGTCTTCGATGACTGGTCACCAATTACGCCCACCAGTTTGCCATTGCTGAGACAAGAATAGTTGGGGACTAAATCTCCAGGACCGGATATAATCTGTAACACATTCTCTACGGCTTTATTTTCATTGTTACAGGAATCGGTCACATGGTATCCAAGGGTCACATTGGGCAAAATATATGGATTCTTGTTAATCTCGTCTATGGCGAACATAAAGGCCAGAACATATTTATAGAAGGACGGTACCGGACTGCAAGAGGATAGCAGAGAGAAAGCAAACATTAGTTTAGACTGTACATTTATATGCAGATGTGGGGTATGGTGCTTTGTCCCGATCGCATTCTGTGCTTCTATTTATGTATTTCACCCAATACCTTTATTTGGAATCTCTTCCATTTTTGTTATGAGCGCTCCTCCACAGTGACACGGTTGCTTTAGAACAGCGTTGCATACCTCAAATTTCCCAATACCTCCAATGTTGTTTAAGTTTACAGTAATAAAAGTCATATTGTTGACCAAAACATCCCGATTATTTCACTCTCTGTTGGAATTTTTGCTTTAAAGTACCAATCACCTTCAAACATACAGTTGAAAGTTGAAAATTTTCATTTACTATCTTAAAAGACACATCTGCATGTTTTTCCCACTATCTGACATTAAATAATTATAAACCTTTCCCATTTTAGATGAATTAAGAACCAAAATTATTTATATTTGCAAAATTCAAGAATAATGAGGGAGAGAATGTTTTATGGCATTTTTATTACTTTTTGCAAAGTCAAAAATGTACATATATTTCATTAGTATTTGGTGTCATTGCCCTTGAAATCCCTTTTAATTGCCACATAATCTTGTTACCTCATTACACCATCTATTTTGTGAAGTGCACCAGTTTCTCCTGCAGTAAAACAACCTCACACCCTACATCATGATGTGGTGTGGCCCATAAGCAAACCACTTCCGGGGCAGGGTGGGCAAGGTTTATATTTTTTTTTTAGGGGGGTTGTGTGTACAGTACATCTGATCACATTGATTTTACCCAAAATGTGAGCCGATCAAACACTGCACATGGTTTGCACATGGCTGTGCATCACTCATACCCAAGCACAGCACTGCTCACCTGAGTCTGTCATACTCATCACATGCTCAAACCCAAACCTTGTTTTTTTGGAGCTTGGTTTCTGAACCCGTACCTCGAGCCTCAGGTTCACTCATCTCTACTCAATAGAACATCAAAGTGCTCGACTACACTTGGTGCTCATTCAAGTATCATGGGTGCTGTTATATGTCATTCATGAAACATCAAACACGAAGAGCCAGCTCACTTTAATGGATGATGGGAGCCGTATCCACGGTCAGAGCTGCTTGTAGTCTCTGAAATGCTCTCACTGGGGGTAAAAACGATGTGTTCGGATGCAGTGTAAAAAAAATCCTGCCATCCCTTCCCTGGAAATGCTCTGCTTACAGCTGGATGTATGTGGGCGGAGAGCCAGACTACCCAATCATTAACTTTCCATAATGCTCGTTACTCGAGTCTAACCAGTCAGAGCATCCAATCTGCTTGTTTCGAGTAAAGAGCACCCGAGACTTGTAGTGTTCACTCAATATTACGAGTACCGAGCACCTCATTGTACTGCTCACCCCTCATTAATCTTGGTCATTTATATGCCATAATGAATATTGAGTCTATATGGTTAGGGTCCGCTATGGATGGGAAACCGAACCCAGCAATAGGGCTCAATAGACTCTCGTAATGGGCATAATATAGACATATTATAGTTTATTGTGGAAGCAACTAAAATATTGCAAGATCAGGTCCCATAATAATAGTAATTCTTCTTGGAAACTACGAAAAATCACTAGATGTATTCAGAAAAATAGACTATCTTCAAGACCTGTACTTACAGTTTACAGACTCCATCAATTGCCTGTTTTTGGTGATTCTCATAAAAATAATGAACAGTGAATATTCCTCCAAAGATCATATCTCCATCCTGGAAATAATTTGTATTTAAAAGAGGATTGTCTTTTCTAATAAAACAATTAGGTGCTGAGCTTATTTTTTGGCATTGTCCATGTAATAAAACACTGGCAATAAAGAATACTACAATAAGGAACTTCCCCGACATCTCTGCAGGTCGGCGGCTCCTCCATGTAATATTCCTCGGAATCTAATCATTACAGATACATCTGTCCTGCAGCTTTCTGAATGTTGTATACAGCAGCAGGTTACTTAACGAGCCGTCTTATATAGTGTAGATGGTGTATGTGAGATATTGTGAGGGAATATTATTAGTATAAATTAATATAAAATCATCTGCTCTATACAGTCATATGGGAATGATGCAAAATACAGAATTATACTGAGGAGGACTTACAAATATTTCCATAATAGAATATATTATATTCAGCTACAATATTCTTCTATTATCAGTGTCTCCAAAACATACAAAAAAAGGCAATAAAAGCTCCTTATTGTATTTTCCATTGATTAGGTCCTATTATTTTTTTTATTTTAATTTCTTACACACTATAACATTACTGAAAGGCTGTTTGTGTAATTTATATTTGATGGGAGTGCTTATGTTGCCCAAAAAATAATTAGCATTACGAAATTTTTTTAAGAGTTTGGGGAGAGATTGAACCAAAAAATATCACAGTATGTAATAAAAGTAAAAAATTGGAAAGGAAATCAAGTTTCTTTTGTCTTTTGTCCCTGCCTGGGAGTAATTCTAGACTCTGCTCTCTCGTTCAAGCCACACATACAAGCCCTCTTCACCTTCTGCTGCCTACAGCTCAAAAATATTTTCCGGATTCATACATTCCTTTCCCAAGAAGCTGCAAAAACACTAGTGAATGCCCTTATTATCTCCCGTCTGGATTATTGCAACTTCCTTCTCTGTGGCCTCCATTCTAACAGTCTTCCACACCTACAATCTATTCTAAACTATGGTGCCCGGCTAATCCACCTGTCCCCTCGCTACTCCCCAACTTCTCCCCTCTGCCAATCCCTTCACTGGCTTCCCATTGCTCAACGACTCCAGTTCAAAACCCTAGCCATGACATACAAAGCCATCCACAACCTGTCTTCTCTTTACATCTGTGACCCAGTTCCTCGGTACTTACCTGTACATAACCTTCAATCCTCACAAGATCTCCTTCTCTACTCCCTTCTCATCTCCTCTTCCCACCACTGCAGACTTTTCCCGTGCCTCCCCCATACTCTGGAATGCTCTGCCACAACAACATATCAGACTCTCGCCTACCTTGACAACCTTCAAAAGGAACCTGAAGACCCACCTCTTAAGACAAGCCTACAACCTGCCATAACCCTCGGTCTGCTTTAGTGCAGCATGACAATCTCTACCCTCACCTACTGTATCCTCACTCATCCCTTGTAGACTGTGAGCCCTCACGGGCAGGGTCCTCCCTCCTCCTGTACCAGTCTGTGCTTTGTTTTGTTTATTATTATTATACTTGTTCCTACCATGTACAGTGTACCCCTTTTCACATGTAAAGCGCCATGGAATGAATGGCGCTATAATAATAATAATAATAATAATAATAATAATAATCTTATTTCCAATGTCTCAATTTTAGCAGTCACAATTCCGACGCATTTCGGTTTGCATCCTCAAGCCTTTCTCAGATAGTGTATAAAGAAAATCAGTCCATCACTTCTTTTTTATGACTAAATAAAAAAGATTCTCATTTAAAAAATGTATTTTCAATTTCTCAATCTTGACCGTTAAAAATATATTAATTTTTATTTTTCATTAATTTAGTAAAAAAGAAGTGACTGACCGCCTTCCTTTTTGCACTACGGGATTCATTATTCTAAATATTTTATTGTATCTTTTTATGGGACAACACTGCGGATCTGACCCTGTGATACAATGTGCAGTGTCAGTGCGCAGCTTGTATAACAGGGTAAATTTGGTGTCCTCTAAATAACTCCCCACACAGCCATTAATGTCTAAACCCGCTTTCCTCACTGAAAATGGACTTATACACATGTATATGTTTTTTTATTCCGTACTTAATTAATTCCTCTAACTCCAGCAAGGTTCTCCTATTTCATTTGTTTTTAGTAATGCAATTAATATGTAAATAATGCATAATAATAGTTACTGAAGTCCCAAAAGTCTGAGCAGATAATATCAAGAGAAGAAACTGGATGTTCGCAGAGTCCAAACACTCAGGAGCTGATCAGAGACCTGTCTCAGTACTTGGGCACAAGGGTGCATCTAATGGGCCTTAAAAGGCCTACAGAGATGATGGCACACCTTCTTATGTGACCACCGCCCTTTGCCCGATATGTAGCAAAGCAAAGGGCGGTGGTCCCATAAGAAGGTGTGGAGCCGGCCCAGAAGCCGCGACAGGTGCGTAACAAGTATAAGTTAGAAAATTAGTACTAAAAACATGACTAAATGATTAACTAATTAATACATAGAAATACATAAAAACATATAATATGTAATAATATAGTGCGTAGAATCACAAGTAAGAAAGTTAAAACTGAGGGTAGGACCTGCTCATTTGCGAATGTAGTTGTTACGGGGGGCTGTCTGATAATAACCGAAAGGAGTATCAGACAGTCAGGGTCCACCGTGCAAAGACTTTGCTGCAGACTATGGCAGAGTGCAATACCTCTGTTAACTCACAGAAAGATATAATAAGAAAGTAAAGCAATTCCTCCCTTACTTGGAGGGTGTGTGGAATGATCTCTGTTAATCACAGAGACAAAGGCAATGTGTGCGAAATGGCAACTACCTAGGTCCGCTCTTCTAGTGGTGCAAAAGAGACGAACAGCAGCGTAAGCCGCACAAAGCTCCTACCTGCGTTCGCTCCACTAGTGTGCGAGGACACGAACCACTAGATATGGCACCTGCCTAGGTCCGCTCTTCTAGTGGTGCAAAAGAGACGAACAGCAGCGTAAGCCGCACAAAGCTCCTACCTCTGTTCGCTCCCCTAGTGTGCGAGGATACGAACAACTGCCAGACGCAGTATAAGGAACGTTACCCTAGCGGCAACGTCCACCTACGAGTACAATCACAAGGCCCAGCCAGACCATGTGCCTCAGGCACCTGCCTATGTCCGCTCCCCTAAGAGGTAAGGATACGGACAGCAGCCGAAGCTGTAAGGTATAAGAACGCTACCCTGCCGGTAGCGCTCACCTAGCATAGACAGAGGAATGCCTAGAGGAACGCGCACAGAGCGTCTACTCATATGCATGAACCAAGAGGACTGAGCACCATGCGGCGTGTGTCAGGGTCTTATATAGACTCTGTGCCTCATCCAAGATGGAGGACACCAGAGCCAATCCGCTTCCAGAACGACAGGAGTGACGTCATGCTGGCCTATCACCGAGCAAGACGTCACAAGCACATGACCAGCGACCAATCGGCATAGAAGGTGTCAGAGACATGTGACCTCGTGTCAGCGATGATGTCACCCGCACATGTGCAATGGCTCCAAGATTGGACTTAGTCTCCGGCGCTCGCACATGTGCAGTAGCAAGAAATCTGGACTTAGTCTCCAGCGCTCGCACATGTGCAGTAGCAAGAAATCTGGACTTAGTCTCCAGCGCTCGCACATGTGCAGTAGCAAGAAATCTGGACTTAGTCTCCAGCGCTCGCACATGTGCAGTAGCAAGAAATCTGGACATAGTCTCCAGTGCTCGCAGCAACCGTAACAGTAGTGCCATCAGGATTTTGTACTTTGTAGGTTTTTCTGAAATAGTGGGTTTTTTTCCAATTTATACGTGTTTAAGATTGAGAGACTAAATTGGACAGCGTCCGCAGATTATTCACACAAAAGATATTTGAGGCAAATTATTTTTCTGAGAATCAAAATTATTGAAAGGCCATGCTTTTTCTTAACCCCTTCAGCACTCGGCAATTTTCTATTTTTGTTTTTTCCTCCCATTCTTCCAAGAGCCATAACTTTTTTATTTTTCCATAAATATGACGGCTTGTTTTTTTGCGGGTTGAATTTAACTTTTGAATAACACCATTAATTCTGCCCCATACTGTACTAGAAAATGGGGAAAAAATTCTAATTGAGGTGAAATTGTAAAAAAGATTAATTCAACAATTTAATTATTTTTTTTTAAACATTTTCAGTATATGATAAACCTGACCTGGCAATATGATTCACCACATCATTGATACCAAATATGTATATATACAGTACAGACCTAAAGTTTGGACACACCTTCTCATCTCTAGAACAACTGTTAAGAGGAGACTTTGTGCAGCAGCCTTCATGTAAAATAGCTGCTAGGAAACCACTGCTAAGGACAGGCAACAAGCAGAAGAGACTTGTTTGGGCTAAAGAACACAAGGAATGGACATTAGACCAGTGGAAATCTGTGCTTTGGTGTGATGAGTCCAAATTTGAGATCTTTCAATCCAACCACCGTCTCTTTGTAGAAAAGGTGAACGGTTGGACTCTACATGGCTGGTTCCCACCGTGAAGCATGGAGGAGGATGTGTGATGGTGTGGGGGTGCTTTACTGGTGACACTGTTGGGGATTTATTCAAAATTGAAGGCATACTGAACCAGCATGGCTACCACAGCATCTTGCAGTGGCATACTATTCCATCCGGTTTGCGTTTAGTTGGACCATCATTTATTTTTCAACAGGACAATGACCCCAAAAACACCTCCAGGCTGTGTAAGGGCTATTTGACTAAGAAGGAGAGGGATGGGGTGCTACGCCAGATGACCTGGCCTACACAGTCACTAGACCTGAACCCAATCGAGATGGTTTGGGGTGTGCTGGACCGCAGAGTGAAGGCAAAAGGGCCAACAAGTGCTAAGCATCTCTGTGAACTCCTTCAAGACTGTTGGAAGTCCATTTCCGGTGACCACCTCTTGAAGCTCATCAAGAGAATGCCAAGAGTGTGCAAAGCAGTAATCAAAGCAAAAGGTGGCTACTTTGAAGAACCTAGAATATAAAACATATTTTCAGTTGTTTCACACCAGTATTTCATTCCACATGTTTTCATTCATAGTGTTGATGTCTTCAATGTGAATTTACAATTTTTAGAGTCATGAAAATAAAGAAAACTCTTTGAATGAGAAGGTGTGTCCAAACTTTTAGTCTGTACTGTATATATACAGTATATTTTTTATTTAAGTGGTGAAAAAAATGCAGAAATTTGTGTTTTTTTGCCATTTTGAAGGCTCGGAACTCATTTTTCAGGATCTAGGGCTCAATGAGGGCATATTTCTTGCGTCATGAGCATTTTTGAGTAGACAGGAGGTTTGGATTGCCTTTTTTTGCATTTTATTGCAATGTTTTGGCAACCAAAAAACATAATTCTGGAACTTTCATTTTTTTTCTTGTTATGCTCTTTACTAGATCAATTTATTTTATATTTTGATAGATTAAGTCTTTCTGAACTCGACGATACCTAATATGAGTTGTTGTTTGCTGGTTTTTAATGGTTTTAAATTTAATGAGGCAAAAGCGGGTCATTTGATTTTTTTTTTTACGCTTTTAATTGCTTTTACTAGTCACTCTAGGGGACTTGGAGCCTGCATTGTCCGATTGCTTGTGCTGCTCAAAGCAGGGCATTAGCTCAGCGTCAGCCTCCCCCAGAAAAGCAGAAATGACGATCTCCTGTGAATGCTGGCACTTTGCTGGCATTCACAGGAACAACATCATGACAGAGACAGGGGTAATCAGATGACCCCCAGCTGTCATGAAACCCATCTTCACCTTCACTGGGCCACCAATGAGGGCAAGGAATGATGCACTCCCCGCCAACATGCACTAAATCCTGCTATCAGACATTAACAGCTTGATTTAACCGGTTAACAGGCCTGAGTGAATCTCTGATGAATCTCCGCCTGTTAGCCACACATGTCGGCTCAACAGATCAGCCAACATGTGGGGAGAAACATATGGTATCACTTCTTGAGCAGACATTAAAGGGATAGACATGACATTAGACGTACATCCAAGGTTGTGTAGGAAGCCTGATGATATGGGTTTGTTTCACAGCCAAAGGTGTTGGATACCTGACCGGCATAGATGGTGGTCTCAATGCTGAGCTATATGTGAGGATCCTACAAGACAAGTTACTTTGTAAACTCAAGTACTATGGGTATGAAAAGGACAACATAGTGTCCCAGCAGGATGACCCAAGTTATACGTGAGATTGGGGAAGAAAAGGTTCAATGGCAATGAAGTAGAGGTGCTGGATTGTCCTCACAGTCCCCATACCTCAACCCAATCCAACACTTGTGGGTAGAGGTAAAGACAAAGTTGTATGTGTGACGCACTGAGCAAGCCAGGGGTCACAGGTCATCACACCACCACACCCTACATTCCAGTTAGGAACACCACAGCTAACCAAAATCCTTGTTGCCTTCCTCCAGGGGCTGATGTTCACACCAGGGGGTGGGCCAGGCGGTTGGCTCTGCCCACCGAGTAGTACACAGCCCTGTAGGCGGGAAAAACCTAGCAGTTTAGCTCAGGGGGAGCTTGAGTGAGGAAGGAGTAAACAGTGAAGTGAAAGTGAAGTAGTAGTGGAGCAAAGAAGAAAAGAGTAAAAGTGAGAGTAGAAAAGCCTGAAGTTGGTCCAGCTGTGTGCAGGACAGAGTCAGCAAGGTCAGCAACGGCGGTGATTGTCCGGAGGGGTGACCGTTTGGAAGTTCCTGGAAGGACCGCGGACGGGTGGTGGCCCGGCGGTCTGGAGCAGTGTACAAAGGACAGTCAGCACCAGGGCAGGGGCCTCTCGGACCCCAGCAAGGCTAGGAGTCGCCATAATTTGCCAAATCTGTCAGTGAAGGGGACGTCTGTCTCCCAACAAGCAAGTCCCGATTAAAGGCAACAGCCCAACCATTACAGTAGAGACACCGCAAGGGCACCAGTTTCTAAGGGCCAGTGCCTGCGGGCAAAGAGTAGAGATCCTCCGGTCCAGCTTGAAGCCAGGGAGCGGGTCACCGGTGGGAACCCATCGAGACCATCAACAACATTAGGTGCAGGAAAAGGGACATCACCGTCACCTACTGGGGAAAGCAAGTGCAGCCGTCTGTGGGAACCGTCTTTCCAGCCGTGTGTTTTACCGAGAACTGTGTCCACGTCTCAGGCTGAATGAGTACCACAGTGCTGCAAGGCACAGCGCTGCCCCCGCGTCCCTGCACCCACCAAGCCCTGCATCTACCCACCTCAACACTGGGCCCCGGGATCACCAACCCCTACCCACGGAGGGGCAACACAACAACTTGCTGCTTCCCACCATCACTCCCGGGATCCCCACACCGAGCAGCGGTGGTGCTAACAGATCACCACAACCGTGGGTGGCGTCACGGACAATAGACTATATCCCAAAACTCAATCCCCTTTCACTCACGGGCGAGGAGCGCCGCTCGAGAACCCCCGGGACCCGGCCCACCGCTCCAGAGCCACCAATGAGCAGCAGCAGCCGGACCCGAGCAGAGGGGGGAGCGCAGAGCTGACACCCTCCTCCCCGCCCGCGACATATGCATACCCAAGTGAGCAAACCAGTATGCACCAACAATGGTAAGATGCAGAAGAGACAAAGGTGGATTTACAAAATGCTAACAAAATAATAAAGACTAAATATTAGATTTTTAAAACCTGCATAACTAATCATATGCTAAATAATTGCAAGTCAAATTATTTATGAGGTAGCCAAAATTAATGTCTAGAAAATGAAGGTTGTCTCACACAAAGCTGCAGTGGAGGGAGAGATATGGAGCCTGAAAGTGTAAAGTTCACATCATTGTTACCCTTTTGCTTGTCAGTGTAGCATAGGTGAAGAGATATATTGCAGTGTAAGCCCAGGATAGGGAGTCTCCTCAGCAGTAATATAACAGAATGGTTATAGAACACAATGGACCAGCAGGAGATATAAAACTGTGTTTAGCAGTGGCGCAGTCATTACATAGTATAGAAAATGATGGGACAGGCAATGAGATGTCTGTGTACACTAGGTCAGCATTGGCAGCTCCAGTAGAAAAATAGAAGGTGGAAAAGGAGTAGAAGGCATATGCCAAATAGTAGATGATGATGATTATAATGGTGATGTTGTTGATGATGTCATTAATCAAGCCACCATCTTCCTAGTAGGCCCACATCTTTAAGTGATACCTAATTGTGGTCAGCATCATCCACTGCTTATTATTCTATGGATGAGTTGCTTCTTTCTATCAAGCTGCAAATCTCATATTAGATGACTTCTTGAAAAATTTAAAAATAAAATATGGCATTGTAGTAAACAGCAATATGTAAAACACTGTTGCTGCACTACAAGTGGGCAAAGTGACACATTTCTCACAAGGCAAATGTCTTAAATGTGATTGTGCAATATTTTTAAAGAAATATACCCTCCTAAAGATGGTGATGGCTTGTCAACCATTCTTACAAGGCAAAGCACAATCTCTAGTAAAGATGTGCCACCACCCTACTGTTCGAGTTCAGTTTGGTTCGTCGAACGGCGGGTGTGTTCGTCAAACGTTTGACGAACGTTCGACGAACACCTTCGAACCCCATTGAAAACAATGGCAGGCAAACACAAACACATACAAACACATTATACATAAACACATAGTTAATAATAAACATTGCCAGTATACTTACAGGTCCCGTGACGCGTTCTGCAGACTGTCTCCTGCCGCTTCACCTTCCAGTCATCGCTGTGTCCTCGCGGTAACCAGCACTGATGATAGGACCTTTCCGTGATGTCATAGAATGTGACCAGTCACATGTGTATTATCTCATTGGCTATAGTCTGGTCACATGGCATTGATGTCATGCTAGGTCCTGTCAGTGCATGTCGCCAGTATGCGGTGCACCCTCGAGCATCTCCATTCTCAGTATCCTCGGCGAGTACCGGCGAGATACTCGGGCTCATGCTTGGCTTCCTGTTCCTGCATGTCAGCGCTCTTGACAGAGTCAGCCCACATGCAGGGACTGGATGCCAAAGCTGGTGAATAGCGGTGTCGGGAATCAGGTGATCGGAGATCACCGTTGCTATAGTAACCCACCTGTCAGGTTACTATTATATTATACTATTATACTATTATATTGCAACGGTGGCAGCGGTGACGTCACCGCTTACCAACCCACAGCCTCTGCTCACTCACTGAGTGATTAGACTGCACGGGGAGCAGCGTTCTTCCTCCCATGCAGTGCTGTCTGATGTAGAAGAGCAGCATGGGTTGAAGGAGAAAGAAGACAGAAGACCATGATCGTGAAGGGGTGAGAGGGAGTAATAAACATGGAGTCTCTAAGTGTGTCTGTGTATTTATTTCTATTAAAGTATTTTTTCTCTGTGTGGTGTCTTTTATTTAACCCTTTATTGGAGATTCTTAATGGTCTTGTCAAACTTGCCTGACATTAAGAATCTCTGGCTTAATACTAGCTAGTAAAACAAAGCTAGTATTAACCCCTTATTACCCAGCGAGCCACCCGGCATCAGGGCTGCTGGAAGAATTGGATACAGCACCAGAAGATGGCGCTTCCATGAAAGCGCCATTTTCTGGGGCGGCTGCGCACTGCAATTTGCAGCATAGGGGCCAAGAAAGCTTGGGCCAACCTGTGCTGCGGATTCCAATCCCCAGCTGCCTTATTGTACCTGGCTGGACACAAAAACGGGGCGAAGCCCATGTCGTTTTTTTTTTTTTTTTTAATTGTTTTATGAAATTCATGAAATAATTAAAAAAAGGGCTTCCCTATATTTTTAGTTCCCAGCCGAGTACAAATAGGCAGCTGGGGGTTAGGGGCAGCCATACCTGCCTGCTGTATGTAGCTAGCATACAAAAATATGGCGAAGCTCACGTCATTTTTTTTGCAGTTTTTTGGCAAAAAAAATAAAAAATGCTTCCCTGGATTTTCCATTGCCAGTGAAGGTAACACCAAGCAGTGGGGGTTAACAGCCAGTAGCTGCTTGGATTACCCTTAGCTACCAATACAAAAAAGGCAGCGGGAGCCCACATATTTTTTTTTTTAATTATTTATTTAAATAACGAAAAAAAAAAGGGCTTCCCTGTATTTTGATTGCCTAACATCACAATAATGTAAAAATAAATCATTAAAAAAAATGACGTTGCGCTCCGTGGTATTTTTGTTTCTCAGTGCAGATAAAGCAGAGAGCTATGGGTTGCCACCCCCATCTGCCTGGCGTTACCTTGGCTGGTAATCAAAATACAGGGAAGCACATTAATTTTTTTATTTAAAAAAATAGTTAAAAAAAATGCATGGGCTCCCGCCATATTTTGATCGCCAGTCAGGTAAAGCCAGGCAGCAGGAGGCTGGGATTTTTGGCAGCCCGCAGCCACCCCTGGAAATGGCGCATTGTTTCCTAGCGCCATTTCCAGGCACTTTATCCGGCTCGTCCAGCGGCCGTGATGGCGGTGGTTCGCTGGTTAATAAAGGGGTTAATACCAGCTTTGTATTCTCAGATGGTACTAAGTCCAAAATTCATGGTGTCACGCTGATATTAGACATGGCCACCATGAATTTCTAGTACAGATAAAAAAAACACAACACAGAAAAATATTTTTAGTAGAAATAAAGCACAACACAATTAGTGACTCCATCTCTATTGAAGTAAAGGACCCCCCTCCACAGTAATCCTGGGTCAAGGATCCAATCCAGATCTAATATCATCTGATCAGTTTGCTGGAAGGCAAAGCGATCAGATGATGTGTCAGGTTCAACGGCCTGAATCACATCATACATCAGCTGATTGTATGAACGGCTTTTATACAATCAGCTGATGCATCAGTGCAAAAAAAAAGCCAGCTACACACCTCTGTGCAGACTCTCATCCGACCGCTGCAGGACACGGCGGTAATCAGCTGATGAAGTCTCCTGACGGCATCAGCTGATAGTTTAGCCAGCTGGGGGGATAAAAAGCCGGTCTTACCGCTGGACTTATACTGTCAGCTGATTCCGTAAGGTGACCGCATCAGCTGATCATCGCCAGGTCCTGCAGCTATCAGAATGCGTCCAGGGAGTCTGCACACAGCCGGAGTGGGGGTGGTGTTACCTGGAAGAGGAGCTGGGAACAGACATGGCACCGGGAGTCTGCAGACAGGTGAATATGATATTTCTTTTTTCTACTGTTCACTTTTGATTAAGCAGTTGTTTCCACCTCCCTTCCAGACATAGTGCTGCATGGGAGGTGGAAGCAGAGGTGGCAGTACCGGGTGGATTCTGTGTTCACCAACACAAGGAATCCTCTTCCTATACACGTCACTGTACTACCCACCCCTTGCATTTATAGCTGTGTTTATAGTCTTAGAAACGCTTAGGGTCCCATCGCACTTAGTGACACACCAACGATTCGACCAGCGATCCGACCTGGCAGGGATCGTTGGTGCATCGCTACATGGTCGCTGGTGAGCTGTCAATTAGGCAGTACACCATAGCGACCAGCCACCAGCGACCTGTGTAACGACGCTGTGCTTGGTAACCAGGGTACACATCAGGTTACTAAGCAAAGCGCTTTGCTTGGATACCCAATATGTACCCTGTTTTCAAGCATATGCTGCTCTCAGGCTGCCAGCGATGGCTCCCTGCACACATAGCTAGGGTACACATCGGGTTACTAAGCAAAGCGCTTTGCTTGGATACCCAATATGTACCCTGGTTACCAGCTTACCGCAGGCTGCCAGCGCTGGCTCCATACACACGTAGCTATAAAAAGCTACAGTTACGCTTTTGGTGATCGAATCGTTATCAAAAATAACCTCGAACGATCGAACGGTAAGCAAATCATTCGAGTTCGTCGAACGAGTTGATCATAACAAAAACAACTCAAATTTAAAATTGGCGAACGGTTAGATTCGAACAACACTCCTCTGAAAATACCGATCGATTCGAGCAGGTTTGCAACACAATAAAATTTAAAGGGAACCAATCACCAGGATTTTCATATATAAGCTAAAGTCAGTGCTATACTGGCACTATCAGGCTGATTCTACTGTATGCATACCTGTAGTGGTCAGCTCGGATGTATAGATTTTGATATCCAAGAAAGTAAAGTTTATAAAATCGGCAGCTGCTTGAGTGACAGCAGCTGAGGATCAGATAATATATGGAGGGGAATTCATAGTTATCCCCTCCCCCTGTTAGAATTACCATAAAAGTGTGATACAATCAATGTAACTTTTCTCTTCTAGGACCTGTGGTGATGTCATACCAATGTGACCAGAAGGAGTGGGGCCTCAGCCAACAAGGTTGAGATCAGGAAGCAACATTTTCCTATTGGCTGAGGCCCCGCTCCTTCTGGTCACACAGGTCCTGCTAGTGAAAAGTTAAATCGATTGCATAATACTTATGCTAATTCTAACAGAGGGAGCAGATAACTAGGAATACCCCCCAGATATTATCTGCTCCTCAGCTGCTGTCACTCAAGCAGCTGCTGACTTTATAAACTTTACTTTCTTAGATTTCAAAACCTAAACATCAGAGCTGACCACTACAGGTATGTATAGACTCAGACTGATAGTGCCATTATAGCACTGGTTACAGCTTATATACAAAAATCCTGGTGATTGCTTCCCTTTAATGTTGTATTTTCTGGAGCTGCATACTGTGTAGACTAATGGCAGTTTGAAAACCTTAACCTGGAGTACTTGAAATCAGCCATTAGCAACAGTAGAAAAATATGTCGGCTACTAAGTCCCTTCAAAGAGGTTACTAACTTTGTCAGTGGGGCATAAATTATGTCATCTGACTCCTATGTATGTGAAAAAATACTCAACAGAATATAACAAATGATAAAGGAAGAGCAGAAGCTTCTTTATGTTTATCACTGCACTGGGGTTGTTGGGGACCTTCAGGGACAAAGTAACATCTATTAGGATATGGAGGACGAAAAGGAGATGGAGCAGCAGAAGGTAGTAACTGAGTAAGGGATCAAGGCTGAAATTGTGAAATTAAAGACAGTGCTGGCTATGATGAGTGTTGGCAAACCTAGCCAGCTGCAAGCTCAATTGCTTTTAGACTATAAGGCATATCATTATCAAGGAGCAAAGGCGTTACTGCTGAATAGCCATTGTTTGCACCCTGGCTATAGTGGGGGACTCTTTTGTGATTAATGAAATAGTCAAAATTAGTGTATTATCAGCTAATCAATTCCTGAGCAGACAAATGCCTACTGCATGTCTGACCAAGAGGCCCTTCTCTACCACCAGCAGTGTCAACACTTCCCACCTGTGTATTTTGTAGCTGAAATAGCAGCAATTATGGTATACGGTAAAGCTTTGCAAAAAATTTACCCCCTTGGATTGTTTTTACTATTTTATTTTACATTACAACCTGTGTTTAAATATTGTTTAATCTGATTTGCGTGTGATGCATCAGCACTAAATATTGAAGAAGTAAAATGAGAAAAATTGCCATGTGCCTATGTATTCACCCCTTGTGTAAGGAAGCTCATAAAAATTTCTGGTGCAAGCAATTACCTTCATAGGTCACATGCTTAGTGAAAGGAAGTGCCATAGTCTATCAGTATATACACACCATTTTTAAAAACTACACATTGAAAACATCTGAATACATTAAATACTAAATATTTAAGTGGTTTTATTTTCTCTACCATATTTTTGCTTTTTTAACAAATTACCTTTTGAATTGAAGTCTGGTCTCAGAATAATAATATAACATTTAGGATAAAATATACAAACTAAAATGCCAACATTTGAAGACAATATTGCAAATATCTCTACCAGAACTGTACTTATTCCAGTTACGCTTAAATAGGCTGGAATAAAAGCCACCCAGACGCTGCAGACCACCAGCATGCTGAATGTGATGTTTTTAGCTTCATTGAAACTATCTGGCAAATTCCTTGCCAGAAAAGCCACCACGAAACTAATGGCAGCAAGAAAGCCTATGTAACCAAGGATAATGGAAAATGCCATTATTGACCCTTCATTACACTGGAGAATGATTTTGTCGGCATACAAGTCAAAGTTGTTTTCTGGGAATGGCGGTGCAGTAGATAACCAGAAAATGCAAAGTATAGTTTGTGCAAAAGAGCAAACAAACACTAAACAGTTGGTGATCTTCACTCCAATAAATTTTCTACATTTGCTTCCGGGCTTGGTGGCTTTGAAGGCCATGTAGACCATGATGGTTTTAGCCAAAATAGAAGAGATGGCTACTGAGAAGATGATCCCAAATAAAGTCTGACGAAGCATACAGGTGACATGTGTAGGGCGACCCAGGAACAAAAATATACAGAGAAAGCTTAACATGATGGAGACAAGCAAGAAGAAGCTTAAGCTTTGGTTAGTTGCTCTTACAATTGGTGTATCTCTAAATATAGTGAAGATTCCCAAGATGACAGAAGTCTTGAGAAAAAGAAAAATAACAATGATAGATATTCCGAGAGTTATTGAGTCGTTGGAGTATGATAAATAGTCAGTCTCCTTTAGTGCACATTGATTGTTGTCATTTGGCCACTGGTCTCTTGGACACCCGATGCATGATCGCTTGTCTAAAAGAAGAATATAAAAGAAAAATTATTTATGAATCTATAACTTATTTTTACAATATGGAAGTTTTGAAACTTTGTGTAGACTTAGAGATTAGAGATGAGCGAGTCCGTGGAAATTCAGATTTAGCGAGTTCAGCCATGCTTTAGATAAAGTTTGGTTTGTAACCTAAACTTAAGGTCCAGTCACACTAAGCAACTTACCAGCGATCCCAACAATGATAGGGATCGCTGGTAAGTTGCTAGGAGGTTGCTGGTGAGATGTCACACTGCGACGCTCCAGCGATCCCACCAGCAACCTGACCTGGCAGGGATCGCTGGAGCGTCGCTACACAAGTTGCTGGTGAGCTCACCAGCAACCAGTGACCAGCCCCCAGCGCCGCGTGGAAGATGCTGCGCTTGGTAACTAAGGTAAATATCGGGTAACCAACCCGATATTTACCTTGGTTACTAGCGCACGGAGCTACACGTGCACAGAGCAGGGAGCAGCGCACACTAAGCGCTGGCTCCCTGCTCTCCTAGTTACAGCACACATCGGGTTAATTACCCGATGTGTACTGCAGCTACATGTGCACAGAGCAGGGAGCAGCGCACAATGCTTAGCGCTGGCTCCTTGCTCTCCTAGTTACAGCACACATCGTGTTAATTAACCCGATGTGTCCTGCAGCTACATGTGCACAGAGCAGGAGCCGGCACTGACAGTGAGAGCGGCGGAGGCTGGTAACAAAGGTAAATATCGGGTAACCAAGGACAGGGTTTCTTGGTTACCCGATGTTTACTGTGGTTACCAGCCTCCGCAGAAGCCGGCTCCTGCTGCCTGCACATTCAGTTGTTGCTGTCTCGCTGTCACACACAGCGATCTGCGCTTCACAGCGGGACAGCAACAACTAAAAAATGGCCCAGGACATTCAGCAACAACCAGCGACCTCACAGCAGAGGCCAGGTTGTTGCTGGATGTCACACACAGCAACATCGCTAGCAACGTCACAAAAGTTGTTCGTTAGCAGCGATGTTGCTAGCGATGTTGCTTAATGTGACGGGGCCTTTAACCTGAAATACTGTGGAAGTCACTAATTGGGCAGTTTGGCTCTGTGCACACATACAGTTAGCCAAAACAGAGCACTTCCGGAGAGGGGTCTTTCAATTTTTTTTGGTGCATACTATATCTGAGTAGACTGTTGTTACCCCAAGTGCGATCCATTCAAACACTGCAAGCAGCTGGCTGTGGGCTGAGCACCGAGCGTACCCGAGCACAGCGATACTTGAGTGAGTGGTCAGCATACGTAAAGCACCCAAACTGTTAACTTGAACACTGTTGTTTTATGTAAAGTCTGTGTTTAATAAAATTACCAAACTTTACTTTTCAAGTCCCCTCATCTCTGCTAGAGATCCTTTGTACATGCTTTATGATTACGCTCTTTATGATAAGTAGAGGATTTGGCACATAGAGCTTTGTAGAATCTTTCTGGAAAAAAATGTTTGGTCTTTTAGCTAGGTTAAGCCATTTATTTAAAAATATGGCATACATTATTTATATACATATGGCATAAATAGCAATAAGATATGTCTTAATATGCCATCAATGTCTATTGTTAGAAAACCAAGTAATAACGCATATCACTTGTTGAATAAGAAAATAAAAAAAATTGCAGTTACATTTGAACTCCTCCATTTCAATATAATAAATTGGGTTATGTGATTACAAGACTGATAACCAGTGTTGTGAGCAACAATGATTAAAAAAAATGTCATGGGTTCCCACCTATTTTGGATAACCAGGGTAGGTGAAGCAGACAACGGGGGGCTGAAACCCTGAGCTGTCTGCTTTACCTTGGCTAGTTATCAAAAATAAAGGGGATCTTATGTCATTTTTTAAAACTATTTATATAAATAATTTTAAAAAATGGCATGGAGTTCCCCATATTTTGATAACTAGCCAATGTAAAGCAGACAACTGGTGGCTGTTATTATCAGAGAGGGAAGGTCCATGGTTATTGGGCCTTTCCAGGCCTAAGAATCACAGCTCACAGCTGCCCCAGAAGTAATGCATTCATTGGATGCACCAATTGTAGAGCTATGCCCGACTCTTCCTAATTACTGGCATTTGTTAAAATTATTTATTTAAAAAATTTTAAAAAGTGGCATGGAATCCCCTCTATTTTTGATAACCAGCCAAGTTAAAGTTAAAGTTGCTGGTTATAAAAAATAGGTGTCTTTTTTATATTTATGCTATATCCACATTTGTTTGCAGGCAATTGCCCCCATTTTGCAGCCCTCTAGCGCTTACTATGACCATTGTACAGCTGTATTACAGCACATAAGACTATTGACTTATATTGGGTTCTTTGTCCTAAGTAAAGTTTGGTTCAAGTTCAGGTCCTGAAACAAACTTTTTTATAATGTCCGGCCAAACTCTGCAAACTTGAACATCCATGGGTCTACTCATCATTAATTATCACAACGTAGTGTCTGAGTTTAACCACTATCCTGTTGCTGAGGTAAATATACCAAGACCTACCCATGTTTCCCTGAAAATAAAAGAGCGTCTTATATTATTTTTTGCCCTGAACAAATGCACTCTTGCTTATTTTCATTGTAGGTTTTATGGGTAACACGGCTAAGGTTAACCCTAAAAGAAGGCAAACAATACTCAAGAGAATCACCCTGACCAGACCCTGGACATATTCATCACTGTTCTGTTAAGTTCCCCTATACACAACAGCAGTTGCACCTCCTGCTGACTGGAAGCCGTATCACTCAGGCAAAGTTAGTGCTAGCAGAGTGATACTGCGACCAGATGTGTCCATGTGTGAGTCGAGTGATACTGCGATTAGATGTGTGTGCGTGCGTGTGTGTAAGAGAGAGAGCAGAATGATACTGGACCTGATCTGTGTGTGAGAGCGGAGGACTACTAGACCCAATCTATGTGTGCGAGTGGAATGGTGAGGGATCTGACAGCGACACAGATTTCTGTGAGAGAGGTCATCAACTGTTGGCACTTGCCAGCTGTAGTTGTTCGGGGTCTAGTGAATATGATTTTGTTTGGCGGGTGTCTGGTTTCTTTATTGGCTGTCCTCTCTTTCTTGAGGCTGCCTTCTCTCTTTTGAAGATGCCTTCTATCTTCTATCCTGTAACATTGAAAACGCAATGCTTGTATCTACATCTGTTAAAAATGACATCCATGAAGTTGTGAGCAAAGTTGGCGATTTCACAATTGTTAATATTTACAAGCCTCCTGCAGTACAATGGCCCACAGAAGTCATTCATGTTCACCCACACCCTACTGTATACATAGGAGATTTTAATAGCCACCACGAGCTTTAGCAATATGCTAGCAACGATGACAATGGCGAGTATCTGGTAAACTGGTCTGAAGCGTATAATATATTCCTCGTTTTTGATGCAAAGGACTTTCCAACTTTCCAGTCAGCAGCCTGGCAGAGAGGATACAATCCTGACTTATGTTTTGTCTCACGCAATAGAAACAATCAACCTTTGTCTACATCTCGATGTGTTGTCAAACATTTCCCTCGTAGCCAGCATCGCCCTGTCATCATCACCATTGGAGTATCTATTCCTCTTGTAACGTCATAGTATCATAGTATCATAGTTTTAAGGTTGAAGGGAGACTCTAAGTCCATCTAGTTCAACCCGTAGCCTAACATGTTGATCCAGAGGAAGGCAAAAAACCCCAATGTGGCAAACAAGTTCCAATGGGGAAATAATTTCCTTCCTGACTCCACATCCGGCAATCAGACTAGTTCCCTGGATCAATACCCTGTCATAAAATCTAATATACATAACTGGTAATATTAAATTTTTCAAGAAAGGCATCCAGGCTCTGCTTAAATGTTAGTAGTGAATCACTCATTACAACATCATGCGGCAGAGAGTTCCATAGTCTCACTGCTCGTATCCGCGTCCTCGATGGAACCTTGCCAAAGCCAACTGGAAGAAGTTTGCAGATCACCTTGATAAGTGTATCGGCTGGATACCTCCAATCAGTGAAAACTATGAACGGTTTTGTAAAGCAGTTATTACAGCTGCAAAGAAATCAATACCACGTGGCTCTCACAAAGAATATATCCCAGGATGGTCTGATGAATGTGAACAACTGTACAGACAATTTCTTGAGAGTGAAGATGGTGAAATTGGTGAGGAATTGTTGAACAAACTGAATGCAGCACGTTGTATTAAATGGATGGAAACAGTTGAGAATTTGGACTTTAAAAGGTCCAGTAGAAAAGCATGGTCTCTTTTAAGAAAACTAGAAGGAAATCGTAAAGTAAAGCACAAAATGAATTCTATAACTTCAAATCAAATTGCAGCACATATTGTGAACATATCAAGAAGCCCAAAAGACCGAGCTCACACCATAGAAGTTAAAAGTAAGTTTAAGCTACTAAAATCATCAGTGGCGCCATCTGAAGTATACTCACGTGCTTTTACAACCTGTTACATTGAAATTGCCCTTGCTGAAACTAAAATTAACAAAGCTCCCGGCTCTGATGGGATCCATCCTGAATTTCTCAAAAACTGTGGACCTTATGCGAAAAAATGGATGGCAAAGTTCTTCTCAGATATTATGGAGAATGCTCAAGTCCCTAGTAAATTAAAACATGCCAAAATAATTGCATTGTTAAAACCTGGGAAGCCTGAAGATAATCCATTAAGCTATAGACCCATTGCCTTGTTGAGTTGCTTATATAAGCTCTTAGAACGCTTAATATATAACAAGATCAGTCTAAAGATTTTCGACTCAATACCTATAGAGCAAGCCGGCTTCAGACCTGCTCGAAACTGTTGTGAACAAGTCTTAGCTTTGACAACTCTCATTGAAGCTGATTTCCAGAAGAACAAGAAAGTTTCAGTGGCGTTTATCGATCTCTCTGCTGCATATGATACTGTGTGGAGGGAAGGACTTTTATATAAATTTCTGAAGGTGATTCCATGTAAGAAAATGATGTACCTCTTGAACAATATGATTGCAAATCGAACTTTTCATCTTATTATGGGCGATTCAACCAGTTGTAATAAATCTTGAAACAACGGACTGGCCCAGGGATCAGTGCTGGCACCTCTCCTGTTTGCCCTGTACCTAGCTAATATTCCTAAAACAGTGTCACGGAAATTTGGATATGCCGATGACTGGGCACTTGCTATGGTAAGCAAAACAATGGAGGAAGCAGAGGACATTCTTACAAAAGATCTTAGTGTAATGGGAAAGTACTTCCGACAATGGAGATTAAAACCTAACCCATCAAAAACGGAAGTTTGTTGCTTTCATTTACACAATGCAAGTGCCAAGACTGAACTTAAAGTACAATTTGAAGGCCAATCTGTTAAACAAAATTTCAATCCTAAGTACTTAGGTGTAACCCTTGATAGAAGTCTAACTTTTAAATCCCATCTGGATAAATTGGCACAGAAACTGAAAGCACATAATAATATTATTCAGAAACTTTGTGGATCCTCCTGGGGCTCGGCAACATCTGTTTTGAGAACATCTACTCTTGCCCTGGTGTACTCTGCTGCAGAATACTGTGCTCCAGCATGGTTAAATAGCTGTCATGTAAACTTAATTGACACTTAGCTGAACAACTCTTTGCGTATAATATCTGGTGCTATTAGACCTACACCTGTTCACTGGTTACCTGTGCTGGGTCATATCGCACCCGCAAATCTAAAAAGACAAAAGCTCCTACTTAAAGAATACACTAAAATAGTGAATAATGAAAAACTTCCAATACACCTAAATATCAGAGATGTTACAATACAACGATTGAAATCAAGACACCCACCCATCCGAACTGCAATCACCTTGCATGAACAAGACTTCAATTTAGAGGAGAAATGGCGAGAACTTTGGGTCAATGTAGTAGACGGTGATCCCCAAATGTTCCCTAATTTACAAAACCCTCCACCAGGCTTCAATCTACCAAGGAAAACATGGGTTACTCTAAATTGTATCAGAACAAACTTTGGCGTCTGTGCAGATTTTATGTATAAGTGGGGAAAATATGACTCTCCGACCTGTGACTGTGGAGCAGATCGTCAAACTATCCAGCACATTGTTGAGGAGTGCCCCCTGGGATCCTACCATGGTGACAAGAAGGATTTCTATATTGTAAATGATAACGCTATTGCATATATAGAAAATCTTGATATTCAAATTTGATTTTTAACCTTTTGATATTTTTCAATCACTGTCTATTGTCTGGTGTTTATTTTTTATATGATGGTAAGATATACGTTCATACGATTAAATAAATAAATCTTTAGAGGGTGTCTGCTTTCTTTGATGAAATGTCCTGCAGCATTCTGTAACTTTTTTTAGCAGCTGTGACACTTCATTATTAGTGATGAGCGAGTACTAAAAAGCTCGGGTGCTCGAAGCTCGGGCCGAGCCTCCCAAGATACTCGTGTACTCGGCCCGAGCAACGAGCCCAATGTTATCCTATGGGAGACCCGAGTATTTTTGTGAAATGACCCCCCGGCAGCATGGAGAAACCCTAAAAGTGTCACAAAAGTCTCAGAAGAGTGCTCAAATGACATGGCAACAGCATGGGGAAGACCCCTTGAAGCATTTATCACTGAAAAGTCACAGCTGTGAACAATTTTGTCCGCGTTTTACGCCATTTTTACGGACTCACCAGAAAACCTTCCAAAATGACCCCAAAATGATTTTTCATGGCGGAAATGTTAAGGGCACATACCCAATAGTGAGATAGAGCTGGTGTATGTTACTTTTTGAGATTAATACATGAAAGATTTTACGTGAAAACATTGTGTGGCACTCCGATGTCCCTGAGAAGAGACGTACATGAAGGCCTCTTGAGTCTAATGTGCCCATTTTGAGGAAGTGAGTCTTTGTAGTATTTTCCTTTGCCAGGGCAGTCCAAAATTGTGAGGTTCACCAATGCCCCTGCATACAGACGTGCATGAGGGCCTGTAAACCTGAAGTGCCCATTGTAAGGAAGTGGGTCTATTGTAGTATAGCCCTTTGGCAGGGCAGCCAAAAATTGGGAGGCTTCACATTGTCCCTGGATAGAGACGTGCATGAGGGCCTGTAAACCTGAAGTGTCCATTGTAAGGAAGTGGGTCTATTGTAGTAAAGCCCTTAGGCAGGGCAGCCAAAAATTGTGAGGCTCCACATTGTCCCTGGATAGAGACGTGCATGATGGCCTGTAAACCTGAAGTGCCCATTGTAAGGAAGTGGGTCTATTTTAGTATAGCCCTTTGCCAGGGCAGCCAAAAATTGGGAGGCTCCACGTTGTCCCTGGATAGAGACGTGCATGAGGGCCTCAAAACATTAAGTGTCCATTGTCAGGAAGTGGGTGTATTATAGTATAGCCCTTAGGCAGGGCAGCCAAAAATTGGGAGGCTCCACGTTGTCCCTGGATAGAGACGTGCATGAGGGCCTGTAAACCTGAAGTGCCCATTGGAAGGAAGTGGGTCTATTGTAGTATAGCCCTTAGGCAGGGTAGCCAAAAATTGGGAGGCTCCACGTTGTCCCTGGATAGAGACGTGCATGAGGGCCTGTAAACCTGAAGTGCCCATTGGAAGGAAGTGGGTCTATTATAGTATAGCCCTTAGGCAGGGCAGCCAAAAATTGGGAGGCTCCACGTTGTCCCTGGATAGAGACGTGCATGAGGGCCTGTAAACCTGAAGTGCCCATTGGAAGGAAGTGGGTCTATTGTAGTATAGCCCTTAGGCAGGGCAGCCAAAAATTGGGAGGCTCCACGTTGTCCCTGGATAGAGACGTGCATGAGGGCCTCAAAACATTAAGTGTCCATTGTCAGGAAGTGGGTGTATTATAGTATAGCCCTTAGGCAGGGCAGCCAAAAATTGGGAGGCTCCACGTTGTCCCTGGATAGAGACGTGCATGAGGGCCTGTAAACCTGAAGTGCCCATTGGAAGGAAGTGGGTCTATTGTAGTATAGCCCTTAGGCAGGGTAGCCAAAAATTGGGAGGCTCCACGTTGTCCCTGGATAGAGACGTGCATGAGGGCCTGTAAACCTGAAGTGCCCATTGGAAGGAAGTGGGTCTATTATAGTATAGCCCTTAGGCAGGGCAGCCAAAAATTGGGAGGCTCCACGTTGTCCCTGGATAGAGACGTGCATGAGGGCCTGTAAACCTGAAGTGCCCATTGGAAGGAAGTGGGTCTATTGTAGTATAGCCCTTAGGCAGGGCAGCCAAAAATTGGGAGGCTCCACGTTGTCCCTGGATAGAGACGTGCATGAGGGCCTCAAAACATTAAGTGTCCATTGTCAGGAAGTGGGTGTATTATAGTATAGCCCTTAGGCAGGGCAGCCAAAAATTGGGAGGCTCCACGTTGTCCCTGGGTAGAGACGTGCATGAGGGCCTCAAAACATTAAGTGTCCATTGTCAGGAAGTGGGTGTATTATAGTATAGCCCTTAGGCAGGGCAGCCAAAAATTGGGAGGCTCCACGTTGTCCCTGGGTAGAGACGTGCATGAGGGCCTCAAAACATTAAGTGTCCATTGTAAGGAAGTGGGTCTATTGTAGTATAGCCCTTAGGCAGGGCAGCCAAAAATTGGGAGGCTCCACGTTGTCCCTGGGTAGAGACGTGCATGAGGGCCTCAAAACATTAAGTGTCCATTGTAAGGAAGTGGGTCTATTGTAGTATAGCCCTTAGGCAGGGCAGCCAAAAATTGGGAGGCTCCACGTTGTCCCTGGGTAGAGACGTGCATGAGGGCCTCAAAACATTAAGTGTCCATTGTCAGGAAGTGGGTGTATTATAGTATAGCCCTTAGGCAGGGCAGCCAAAAATTGGAAGGCTCCACGTTGTCCCTGGGTAGAGACGTGCATGAGGGCCTCAAAACATTAAGTGTCCATTGTAAGGAAGTGGGTCTATTGTAGTATAGCCCTTAGGCAGGGCAGCCAAAAATTGGGAGGCTCCACGTTGTCCCTGGGTAGAGACGTGCATGAGGGCCTCAAAACATTGTTCCCATTGCAAAGGAGCGGGTCTCCTGTCGTTGTAATGTCCATTCTGCAAAGAATGGGCGAAAAAATTTACCACTGGGGGTATACCTGAAACAAAGGCCTAAGTATTGCAATTTGTAACGGTCATCATCATGGTGGCGCATGAGGAGAAGGAGGAGCAGTCCAGCGATTATCCAAAGTCCAGAAGTGTGTACCCATGGGTGAGTGGAGGTACATGGCAAACTTTAAATTCCGCTCTCATTTGCTGGTGGTGTGGTGAAGTCTGGCCCAATCCAACCCTTGCTCATCTTGATCAGAGTCAGCCTGTCAGCATTTTCAGTTGACATGCGGGTACGTTTATCTGTAATGATTCCACCTGCGGCACTAAAAACACGCTCTGACAAAACGCTAGCAGCAGGGCAGGCCAGGACTTCCAAGGCGTAGAGAGCCAATTCATGCCACGTGTCCAGCTTGGATACCCAATAATTGTAAGGCACAGAGGAATGTCGGAGTACAGTTGTTCGATCTGCAAGGTACTCCTTCAGCATCTGGGCAAACTTAGGATTTCTTGTGGCACTACCCCGCACCTCAGGGGCTGTGGTACGTGAGGGGCTGAGAAAACTGTCCCACATCTTAAAGACTGTTCCCCTACCTCTGGCGGATTGGACTTGTGCCTCTCTCGGCTGTACGCCTCGGTTGTCCACTGATTCATGACCTATGCCGCTAGCGTTTTGTGAGGGGAATGCTTTGCCTACTTCCGTGACTATGGCCTTCCGGAACTGCTGCATTTTGGTTGACCTCTCCTCCACGGGAATAAGAGACAAAAAGTTCTCCTTGTAGCGTGGGTCTAACAGTGTTACCAACCAGTAATGATTGTCGGCCAAGATGTTCTTAACGCGAGGGTCACGAGACAGGCAGCTTACCATAAAGTCAGCCATGTGCGCCAGACTCTTAACAGCCAGGACTTCAGTAGCCTGACCAACAAGATGACTGAACATGCTGTCCTCCTCCTCCTCCTCCTCCTCCTCCTCCTCATCTACCCTGTCCTCTGGCCAGCCACGCTGAACCGAGGATATGACTGGTGTGCATGTCATATCCTCAATTTGGCCGGAGAGTTGCTCCATGTCTTCATCCTCCTCCTCGTCATAGTCCTCCACTGCACGTTGTGATGAGACGAGGCTGGGCTGTGTGTTATCATCACCCACACCCACTACTGTTTCTTGCTGCAACTCATCGCGCTCCGCCTGCAATGCATCATGTTTGTTTTTCAGCAGAGACCGTTTTAGAAGGCAGAGTAGCGGTATGGTGACGCTAATAATGGCGTCATCACCACTCACCATCTTGGTGGAGTCCTCAAAGTTTTGGAGGATGGTACATAGGTCTGACATCCATCTCCACTCCTCAGGTGTTATGTGTGGAGTTTGACCCATTTCCCGACGGCTTAGGTGATGCAGGTACTCAACAACTGCCCTCTTCTGCTCACATATCCTGACCAACATGTGCAGAGTTGAATTCCAACGCGTGGGGACATCACACACCAGTCTGTGAGCCGGAAGATGCAAACTGCGCTGAAAGCCGGCAAGGCCGGCTGAAGCAGTAGGTGACTTTCGAAAATGTGCAGACAGGCGGCGAACTTTTACCAGCAGATCAGACAGCTCTGGGTATGACTTTAGAAACCGCTGAACCACGAGGTTGAGCACATGGGCCACGCATGGAACATGTGTCAGCTGGCCTCGCCTCAAAGCCGCCACCAGGTTCCGGCCATTGTCACACACGACCTTTCCTGGCTTTAGGTTCAGAGGTGTGAGCCAGTGATCTGCCTGCTGTTTCAGAGCTGTCCACAGCTCTTCTGCATTGTGGGGTTTGTCACCTATGCAGATTAGCTTCAGCACAGCCTGTTGCCGCTTCGCCGAGGCAGTGCTGCAGTGCTTCCAGCTTGTGACTGGTGTGGAGGGTACAGTGGATGAGGATGCGCAGGAGGAGGAGGAGGCTGAAGAGCATGACATTCCGGAGCTGTAGAGTGTGGGTGAAACACTGACTGAGGTAGGGCCTGCAAACCTTGGTGTGGGAAGGACGTGTTCCGTCCCTCGCTCAGACTGGGTCCCAGCTTCCACAATATTAACCCAGTGTGCCGTCAATGAGATGTAGCGGCCTTGCCCACAAGCACTTGTCCACGTGTCTGTGGTTAGGTGGACCTTGGGTGAAACAGCGTTGTTCAGGGTACGTGTGATGTTTTGTGACACGTGGTTATGCAACGCGGGGACGGCACACCGGGAGAAATAGTGGCGGCTGGGGACCGAGTAACGTGGGACAGCTGCCGCCATCAGGTCACAGAATGCTTCTGTCTCCACCAGCCTAAAAGGCAACATTTCCAGCGCAAGCAGTCGCGAAATGTTAGCATTTAGAACTGTGGCATGTGGGGTGTTGGCAGTGTATTTGCGCCTGCGTTCAAAGGTTTGCTGAATGGATAACTGAACGCTGCGCTGGGACAAGGACGTGCTTGATGATGGTGTTCTTTCTGCGTAGGCAACTGCAGGTGCAGGAGTGGAGGAGGCTTGTTCGCAGGCAGCATGGACAGGGGATTGGCTCGCATGCACAACCAGCGAAGACGTAGCAGTGACATCAGCAAGCACTGCTCCTCGACTCTGTTGTACTTCCCACAAAGTCGGGTGCTTGGCTGACATGTGCCTGATCATGCTGGTGGTGGTCAGGCTGCTAGTTTTGGTACCCCTGCTGATGCTGGCACGGCAGGTGTTGCAAATGGCCTTTTTTGAATCATCTGGATCCAACTTAAAAAACTGCCAGACTCGGGAAGACCTAACATTTGTACAGGCACCTTGTGTCGTCGTGTTGTTCCGGGGAACGGTTGCCTGACTTCTGCCTGGGGCCACCACCCTGCTTCTTACTGCCTTTTGTGATGCTACGCCTCCCTCCCCCTGTGCACTGCTGTCCTCGCTCTGCATATCCTCCTGCCAGGTTGGGTCAGTTACTGGATCATCCACCACGTCGTCTTCCTCTTCCGCACCCTGCTCCTCCTCCTGACTTCCTGACAATTGTGTCTCATCATCGTCCACCACTTGTTGAGACACGTTGCCAACTTCGTGAGAACGTGGCTGCTCAAATATTTGGCCATCTGTACAGACGATCTCCTCATGACCCACTTCAATATGAGCTGGCGAGAGGCCAGAATGTGTGAATGGAAACGTGAACAGCTCTTCCGAGTGTCCAAGTGTGGGATCATTAATGTCCGAGGAGGACGTGTACTCAGCCTGGTGGTAGGAAGGAGGATCAGGTTCAGAAATGTGCGGTGCAGTATCACGGCTACTGACACTTGACCGTGTGAAAGACAGAGTGTTTGTGGTGGTGCCAATCTGACTGGAAGCATTATCTGCTATCCAACTAACAACCTGTTGACACTGGTCTTGGTTCAAGAGCGGTGTACTGCTGCGGTCCCCAAGAATTTGGGACAGGACGTGCGAGCGACTAGATGTGGCCCTTTGTTGTGGCGAAATTAGAGCTTGCCCACGACCTCGGCCTCTGCCTGCACCACCATCACATCCACTTCCTTGTTCCTTGCCAATGCCCTTGCGCATTTTGCAATGCTGTGCACTGCTGACGTGTATATTCACTACTTGTGCGTTATATCAAAGTTTGTGGAAATTGCACACAAGTGCACCTGTACGCTGCCACCAACAGGCACACACGTGCGGTTTTAAAAACCAAGCACGGACGCAATAAGAACCTAACAGGTTTTTTTGGGGAGCGACAATTACAGACAAGTCAGACACTATCTGGACTGTTTTACACTGTGTACACCAGCCCCAGATATGATGAAGGCTGGTATACGGTCACCACTAGGAATGGCTATATATACCCTGCCTGCCTGCCTGCCTGTATACTGGTACAATAGTCCTGACAAGGACTCTTCTGGTCACTAGCCTGTATTCAGACCTGGCTATACCCTGCCTGTATATAGCAACAATAGTCCTGAGAAGGACTCTGCTACTGTACTCCGACCTGGCTATACCCTGCCTGCCTGTATACAACTAGAATAGTCCTGAGAAGGACTTTTGGTCACACTGTTTGCAGCCCTGCAACTGAAAAAGCTATAAAGGGCCGCAAAGCTTTCCCTGAATCAGCGACACTCTCCCTGCACTGACTGTCTGGATAGCTGTGAGCAGAGCACAGCGCGCCGGCCGGTATAAAGGCTCGGTCACGCTGTGCAGGCCGGCCAATCACTGCAATTCCACAACTAACAGGGCTGTGGCATTGCAGTGGTCTGCCAGCCAATCCCTGCATGAGGGCTGGCTCTCAAAAAGCGCCAACATGCAGAAATGAAGACCACGAGTACAGCACGAGTATCGCGAGATTACTCGGTCCCCGCCGAGCAGCCCGAGTACAGCGATACTCGTGCGAGTACCGAGTAGTTACAAGCATGCTCGCTCATCACTATTCATTATTGAACCACAGCTAGGGCTTATTTTTGGAGTAGGGTTAATATTTTAAATATACACCAAAAAGGCCAAAAATTCCTGCTAGGGCTTATTTTTGGGGTATGTCTTATTTTCGAGGATACCAATAATATCATATACAAGAGATAAATACCAACACACCATGACAGGAACCCATGACCAACACATATTGGCTGAATAATACCACTATACTGATCATTATAAAGAACTAGAGTAATAATACTAATATTAACATTAACACCAATAACATTATACTTTGGAGTTCTGGATATTGCGTAAGTGTGTATTAGGCCGGTGTCACACTTGCAAGTGCCTCGGATGTATCTCGCGTGAGTCTCGCATTGCATCACCCATCATGGACTCACTCTCCGGACAGGAGCATCTCAGATGCATAGAGATGCATGCATATTGTGCAAAATTTGCAACAACTAAAAAATGTAATTTTGGTGTTTGGAACTTTTTGCCATTTGATCTTAAATTTTGATAGATCGGGAATTTCTGAATGCGGCAATACCAAATGTGTGTATACTTTTTATTTTTTTAACCCTTTAATTTTCAATGGGGCGAATGGGAAGTGATTTGAACTTTTAGTTTTTTTCCTTTTTTATATTTTTTTAAAACTTTTCTTTTAACTTTTTTTATTTTACTAGTCCCCCTAGGGGACTGTGAGGATTAGCAGTCTGATTGTTTTTTGTAGATCTCAGATGCAGAGCTCTGATCTGCAGAAATGCTGCTCTCGTCTTACAGATGGTGCTCTGTCGGCTGTAAGAGAAAGTGAGTCATGATAGCGACAGAAGTCATCACATGACCCTGTGCTACCATGGCAACCATTGGCTCCCCATGATCATGTCACGGGGCCTCCAATGGTGGTGGGAAAATGCGCATTACCCACTGTGGGCATTTACACAGTGCTTTCACATTTTGAGAGTGCAATGTAAGGCGTTAACAGGTGCTAGTGGATCGCGGATCCACCCACTCCTGATGGCAGCACATGTCAGCTGTACAAATCAGCTGACATATGCAGTGCTTGCCGCTGGCTCACCGCAGCAGCCAGTGGTGATTATACCGACATTATCCAGGACATACCCAGTACGTTCAATGTTGGTAAAAGATTGATAATGTCTCTATGTAGCATTCTTCTCCAAGATCGTAAAAATAAATATTATTCTTTTTACCTGTCCCTGACCCCATAATGACCAGCATTCTCTTCTGGCTTCATAGCCGATGCAATCAGGTGGGTGGGCACATGGCAGTAATATTGTGCATCACCCCTGACTAGAACAGCGATATCAGTTGCCGGACTAGGAAACGTAGTTGGCTTGTATAGTCTTGTGGTGCAAGGAGCCAATTGCTTTAGGTGTCATTGTCGATTTTGATTGAATATGAATCCTTGGATAAACATTCAGCTTAAAACACCACTGGTGTCTGTTGGCTATTTTCCTCCCTGGACCTAGTTATGGTCAAAATACTCGACGACCTCAATCATTATCCCCCTGATAACTTCATTACCTATCAATTCTCTTTTGGCAACTGTCAGACCCTCTCTGCCCAGACGACAACAGAAATACACACATAATACAATCAGATACACACAAAAAGATGACAGTCAACTAAATGTACCTGGAATGAAAGAGTAATTAATACCTGTCTCATTAGATATTTCCCCATCAGAACACTGCAGACATTCAAAGCAGCACTTATGTCTTCCGTTCATTAAGATCCTTCGATAACCTGGTGGACAGTCCTCAGTGCACTTAGAGACCGGAGTCTAAAACATAAGTGATCATATTTTTAATACATTATATCATATTTGTTTTGTCATATTACTTAAGCTTAAAAAATGAAATATTAAATATCTGAAACATTATTTATGCTTTTTTTGCCGTTAGAAAAATGTATTCAGCTTCAAGATGACCCTGGAGATCCCCTCCAACTTTGACATTCTATAATTCTATGATTCATTGCTTACATTTGGTTGCTACAAGAGCTGGTATGAGATGTTCAGTGGGGGTACCAGGTGTTGGACCCCTGCTGATTTCATACTGATGACATATTTTTACAGATCGGTGAGAGTTGCAGGACCCAGATCCCCTCCGATCAACACCACTGTGCAACGATTGTAAAAACTATTACATATTGCTAGTTTTACTTGAGGAATAGAAAACTTCTATCTCTGAGAATTCAATGAGGAGAAATAAAAAGAAAATAGTGGTCCTTAAAGGGAACCTCTCACCCGGTTTTCCCCATAAAATGTATGGCCAGCACCAGTAAGCTCTCTTTTACTGCATTGTAGTATGCTGTATTTATGTCCCCATTGCACTCCTGCACAGGAGTACTTCTCTCTTCACTTACCACCGCTTTTTTCATTTCTACCCTCTAAAGATGCACTCAAGCCATGGCGCTGACAGAATCTGGGTGAGAATGGACATGAGAGCTTGAAAGAGATCAGCACCATTGCAGTGACAATTAGTGTTCGGCGGACCCGTACTGTAAAATTTTGGACCTGCGCAGGTACCCGAGTGCAAGGCCTGGACCTGGGATTTTCAGTGAATTCAAGGTATTGATCCAGATCTGGCACACGGGTAATGCAAAAAAAAAGGAAAAATAAAGAAAAATAATAAAGCAAGCGAACTGTACTTACCAAGTCACCACCGCGGCTGTAGCTGCTCCCACTGCCACTCATTCCCTTCTGGGGCTGTTCATTACCTTCATTGCATATGCACTGCTTTCCCCACCCATCAGAGTCCATGATTTTTTGCAGTCAGACGCTCCCCCACGGAGTGTTAGCATGTCTGACGCTTCAAATCACAGTCACTGTGTGCGGGTCTATATCGTACAGTAAAAATAAATAAATAAAAAATTGGCGTAAGGTCCACCCATATTGTGATATTCAGTACAGATTAATTCCACGGCTATAGGTTGCTGTGTATCAAAATAAGATGAATCGTATGCGGCTTTGTATTTATTTTTATTCAAATAAAGATATTAAAAATCAGTATGCGGTCCCCCCCCCAATTTTGATATCCAAGCATGATAAAGCCCGAAAGCTGGGGGCTGGTATTCTCAGTCTGGGGAGACCAATCGTTATTGAGCCCCCCAGCCTAAAAATAGCAGGCGGCAGCCACCCAAGATTGCTGAATCCATTAGATGTGACAACCCAGCACTTTATCCGTCTCTTCCCGATTGCCCTGGTGCATGGCAATCGGGGTAAATAAGGGATTAATTGCCCCTCACATCTGCCGCTAAGCACTAGTTTAGTAATGGGAGTCATCTAAGAGACCACCTATAACTAATCTGTAAGAGAAAATAGATAAACACAAACACCCAAAAAATCTTTTATTTGAAATAAGAGAAAAAAGCACCCTCTTTCACCACTTTATTAACCGTCAAACACCCAGGGCCGATCCACTCGAGGTCCCATGATGATTCCAGCTCTGCTACATTACTGAAGGCATAGCGTGAGATTGTGATTGTACATGGTATACTGCGGATTTCAAAAAGAGACTGAGCCACAGCAATCAGCTCTTACATCACTCAGGTAAGTTGCAGGCACAGCTGGAGGTTCCCACGGCCCTCCACCTGTAACTATTACTGCCCCTGGTGATGTATTGTTTCACAATGGGGAAAGAAGCTGTGGTTAGTGACTGCAGCATGGCCCCCTGATGCCAACCAATTCAAGGAGGGGTGATAGACTCTACTGCTGGAAATTAAATGTAGCCCCAGTCTTTTGTGATCTCCTGTTTGAGGGTCCCCTCAAACAAAATGTCACTTGAAGTAAGTATAAAAACTTTACATTACTTTTTAAGGAATAGTTCGACATGGAGAAGTGTAGGGTATTTTATAATAAAGTGACAAAAGTGCATACGTGTAAAAATTGATTTTTATAAGGACATTTTAAATATCAAAAACTTTTAAGTTTATTGAAGACCTTTTTAAGTGTTGTTGTGTATTTTTTATGTTAGCTTTCAAAATCTGACTTTCACACACCTGACATCAACTTTTTAATAAAATATGCAAATTTGGAGACTCTAATGCGGGCTTTACACGAGACGAGCTATCGTGTGATGCATCGTCGGGGTCACGGTTTTCGTGACGCACATCGTACACGATGTCGTCTCGTGTAACACTTCCTAGCGACACAGTATCACTCACAAATTGTGAGTCGTGTACTCGTCGCTAGGTTTCATAAAATTGTTTCATTTAAATGGCAGCGGTTGTTCATCGTTTCCGTGGCATCACACGTTGCTCTTTGTGACACCACGGAAACAATGAACAGCAGCTTACCTGCGTCCTGCGGCTCCCGCCGGCTATGTGGAAGGAAGGAGGTGGGCGGGATGTTTACATCCCGCTCATCCCCGCCCCTCCGCTTCTATTGCCGGCTGCCATGTGACGTCGCTGTGACGCCGAATGTCCCTCCCACTCCAGGAAGTGGACATTCGTCACCCACAGCGAGGTCGTCCGAAAGGTAAGTACGTGTGACGGGGGTTAAACGAGTTTGTGCGACACAGGCAGCAATTTGCCCGTGATGCACAAACAACGGGGGCGGATACGATCGATCGTGAAATCGCACGATCGGTCGTCACGTGTAAAGCAGGCATTAGGTCTTTGACATTTAAGAAGAGTATATGTTGCTAAGTACAGAATTTTATGACAAGTAAAGAGGATTAAAGGAAGGGATTTATATAATATATAACATTGAATATTTAGCAAAATACAATAAAATAATAATACATGAAAATAGATTATAATACTGACCTTGTCATTTTTCCAAGATATTTTCCTAGTATCTATAAAAAGCTGATCTTCTTCAGGAACTGATAGATTAAATCTTCCAACATGTTTCAAAATTAACCAAGAAGTAAAGGCAATTCTAAAATTATTAATGTGGTAGTAAGTCGACATTTCTCCTTTTTCATTAAAGTGGACTTCTTTTCCCATTGGATCTTGGAAATTAAGTTTTCTTAAAAAGTACTAAAAATGTGAAACATTAAAAATAAGAATAGAGAAAGCAAACTTGGTGCATATAGGAAAACTGTGTGAGTATTTTTTGAGAATTGAAACAGAAGAGGATGAAAACATTTGGTGAAGACAGAGTAGACTTGTACGGACACATTCATTTTTCCATTTGTCTAATGGTGGCCATAACCTTCCTGCTGTAATGTCACCACATTCACTTACATCATAATGTGACCTTTTGCATACCTCCCAACCGTCCCGGATTCTGCGGGACTTGCACGATTTATCAGGGCTGTCCCGCACTCCCGTGGCTCACAGCTGATGTCCCGGCTCTTCCCCTCAGTGAAGTGAATAAATTAAATTAAATTATAATCGGCTCTGGCTTTTCGGAGCGGCCAAGACTCGAACTCGTGGAACTGTGAGTCATTGTTTCAAAGGCAGCAGCTTTACCACTGAGCTACTGCCTCTATTGAAACCCATAGGAAGATTTTGTTATCTTGACCTCTATACTGCAGACACCAGAAGCAGGTTATTCAGCTGCAAAGATGGATGGAGGGATGGATGAATGGAGAGATAGAGGGAGGGATAGAGTCAGGGATGGATGGATGATAGAGGGATGAATGGAGGGATAGAGGGAGGGATGGATGGATGATAGAGGGATGAATGGAGGGATAGAGGGATGAAAGGAGGGATAGAGGGAGGGATGGATGGATGATAGAGGGATGAATGGAGGGATAGAGGGAGGGATGGATGGATGATAGAGGGATGAATGGAGGGATGAATGGAGGGATAGGAGGGATGAATGGAGGGATAGAGGGATGAAAGGAGGGATAGCGGGAGGGATGGATGGATGATAGAGGATTGAATGGAGGGATAGAGGGAGGGATGAATGGAGGGATAGAGGCAGGGATGGATGGATGATAGAGGGATGAATGGAGGGATAGAGGGAGGGATGGATGATAGAGGGATGAATGGAGGGATAGAGGGAGGGATAGAGGGATGAATGGAGGGATGAATGGAGGGATAGAGGGAGGGATGGATGGATGAATGGAGGGATGAATGGAGGGATAGAGGGATGAATGGAGGGATGAATGGAGGGATGAATGGAGAAATAGAGGGAGGGATGGATGGATGATAGTGGGATGGATGTATGATAGAGGGATAGATGATAGAGGGATATATAGATACAGATAATAGATAGATAGAGATAGAATCATAGATAGAATCATAGATAGATGGATAGATAGATAGATAGAGGGATAGAGATAGATAGATAGAGGGATAGAAATAGATAGAGGGATAGATAGATAGATAGATAGATAGAGGGATAGAGATAGATAGATAGAGGGATAGATAGATTGATAGATACAGTTAGGTCCAGAAATATTTGGACAGTGACACAAGTTTTGTTATTTTAGCTGTTTACAAAAACATGTTCAGAAATACAATTATATATATAATATGGGCTGAAAGTGCACACTTCCAGCTGCAATATGAGAGTTTTCACATCCAAATCGGAGAAAGGGTTTAGGAATCATAGCTCTGTAATGCATAGCCTCCTCTTTTTCAAGGGACCAAAAGTAATTGGACAAGGGACTCTAAGGGCTGCAATTAACTCTGAAGGCGTCTCCCTCGTTAACCTGTAATCAATGAAGTAGTTAAAAGGTCTGGGGTTGATTACAGGTGTGTGGTTTTACATTTGGAAGCTGTTGCTGTGACCAGACAACATGCGGTCTAAGGAACTCTCAATTGAGGTGAAGCAGAACATCCTGAGGCTGAAAAAAAAGAAAAAATCCATCAGAGAGATAGCAGACATGCTTGGAGTAGCAAAATCAACAGTCGGGTACATTCTGAGGAAAAAGGAATTGACTGGTGAGCTTGGGAACTCAAAAAGGCCTGGGCGTCCACGGATGACAACAGTTGTGGATGATCGCCGCATACTTTCTTTGGTGAAGAAGAACCCGTTCACAACATCAACTGAAGTCCAGAACACTCTCAGTGAAGTAGGTATATCTGTCTCTAAGTCAACAGTAAAGAGAAGACTCCATGAAAGTAAATACAAAGGGTTCACATCTAGATGCAAACCATTCATCAATTCCAAAAATAGACAGGCCAGAGTTAAATTTGCTGAAAAACACCTCATGAAGCCAGCTCAGTTCTGGAAAAGTATTCTATGGACAGATGAGACAAAGATCAACCTGTACCAGAATGATGGGAAGAAAAAAGTTTGGAGAAGAAAGGGAACGGCACATGATCCAAGGCACACCACATCCTCTGTAAAACATGGTGGAGGCAACGTGATGGCATGGGCATGCATGGCTTTCAATGGCACTGGGTCACTTGTGTTTATTGATGACATAACAGCAGACAAGAGTAGCCGGATGAATTCTGAAGTGTACTGGGATATACTTTCAGCCCAGATTCAGCCAAATGCCGCAAAGTTGATCGGACGGCGCTTCATAGTACAGATGGACAATGACTCCAAACATACAGTCAAAGCTACCCAGGAGTTCATGAGTGCAAAAAAGTGGAACATTCTGAAATGGCCAAGTCAAGTCACCAGATCTTAACCCAATTGAGCATGCATTTCACTTGCTCAAATCCAGACTTAAGACGGAAAGACCCACAAACAAGCAAGACCTGAAGGCTGCGGCTGTAAAGGCCTGTTAAAGCATTAAGAAGGAGGAAACCCAGGGTTTGGGGATGTCCATGGGTTCCAGACTTAAGGCAGTGATTGCCTCCAAAGGATTCGCAACAAAATATTGAAAATAAAAAATTTTTTCTGGGTTTGGTTTATTTGTCCAATTACTTTTGACCTCCTAAAATGTGGAGTATTTGTAAAGAAATGTGTACAATTCCTACAATTTCTATCAGATATTTTTGTTCAAACCTTCAAATTAAATGTTACAATCTGCACTTGAATTCTGTTGTAGAGGTTACATTTCAAATCCAATGTGGTGGCATGCAGAGCCCAACTCGCGAAAATTGTGTCACTGTCCAAATATTTCTGGACCTAACTTTAGATAGATAGATAGATAGATAAATACTGTATCTCAATGTTGGTGAAAGAGTCAGATTTGTTTGTTCCCATAAAACTACTATAAAGAAATGAGGAAAAAAATACAAATACAATTTTTTTTTTTTTTTTTTTATCTTCACCACCTTGGATTCAAACCAGCAACGTTCAAAACTTGTGTCCAGCAACCTCCTGGCTTTCCTAGCTGCTCTAGCTGTTGAGCCACTAGGATTGATGACATCAGGAGGAGGATTTCACATAAATGAACCTACAATGCAGCCTCTTACACAGCAGATTACACAGGACACAGCTACATTGTACAGAACAGCATCTCTATGTCCTGTATTCTAGAGGGAGAGGAAAAGAGGATTTTTTTTTCTTCTAATAAAGTTACTAAAAATAATAAAAAAATAGAATAATGTAATTTTATTGCACTTTTTTATAAAATAATAAACATCACAAATCAGCAAATAACATGGACATATTTGGTGTCCCTGTAATCGTAATGACCTGAACAATACAGTGATCAGGTTATTTATGGGGATCGGTAAATGGCGGGAAAAAAATGGCGCAGTTTATTATTTTTCTTTATTAAAACCCATAAAAAATGTAAGAAAAATGGATCACTGAGGCCGTGTTCACACATAGCGTAAATGCTGCATTTTTTCTGCAGGTGTCCGCGCCACGAGTGCAATAACAATGTTCTCTGATTATTGCGTGTTTGTGGTATTTTTTACACATTGTCCCCCTTATTTGATACATGTTTGTTGCTTATGTGAATCCTGAAGCTTATAAAGAAAGAAACACCAAATCCGCACAGTTCAGCGGCGTCTGTCCACGCACCAGGAGCGGAGATCTCAGGACGTCTCATCCACTTTGCTTGGACAATTAGTCCGTGTTCACATGTAGTGTAAATGCTGCATTTTTTTCTGCTGTTTCTTTGCACATTTATTCTGCTGTGTTTAATTGTCCAAGTAAAGTGGATGTGATTCCATGAAAAGACGCTGCTGAATTCTGCGGTTTTCGGGGGGGGGGGTTTCTCTGGAGGTTTCTATGTGGAGCTTAAAAAATGCAGGAAAAAGCTTCTCCGTACAATAAAAACACTTAAAAACGCAGATTCACATCTGAACCAAAAACGCATTAAATAATGGAGAAAAGGCAGAAAAAATGCAGCAAAAATGGAAAAAACAGAGAAGATTGTTATTGTGTAGTTTGGTGCAGACAGAAACAAAAAGAAACAGAATTTATGCAACGTGTGAACACGGATTGATAGGCACAAGTAAGCAACATGTCATATAGTGACACAGAAATATAAAAAAATTCTGACTGCTATGAATATGAATGAACAGTCCGGGGCATCTGCTGAATGACCCTTACTGCCAAATGGGTGTGGCTAGGGGTGTGGCTAGGGGCGGGGTCAAAATTTGCTGCGGCGCGCTGCGCGCGCCGCATACTGACTGCCAGAGCCCAAACACCACCTTTTCCCCCCTAGAAAGACACCACACAGTTCATTATAAGTTAAATTACTTTTATTTTCACTTATGGAGAGGCATAGGGAAAAAACACTCTCATCTTTTACTTTGGCGTAAATTATGGTCGCAGCTTTCAAATTAGGCATTACCAGCCAACACCATGGGGTTTTGGGAAATTTTCCGCCACCGGCCGTCCGGTGCAGGTATTTCACCACCACTTTTCCTACCCCTTCCGCCAAGGAGCAGCACAGCGCTAGCAAGCTGCGACCCCCCCAAAAACCACAATACCTGAGCCATCTCCTCGCACATTCCCACTATCAACCCATCCGAAACCGCATCATTGAAGATGCACCCGCTCCCTCATAAGGACAGCAAAGTTAATACCTTCCAGCTGGTGGTACCACACCATTTTTTTTTTTTAATGATATATATATATATTTTACACAATCAACTTAGGTAGGCACTGGTTGTCCGTGCACCAAGGACAGCCCCGTAACACATCCTTCCTTGGATACGTTCCAATATGAGCTGAAAATCACCTCTGCCTTGCCCATCTTAAATTAGGAAAATAACAGGAAAAGTTGTACCATCTCTGACCGGATGAGGGTACGAGGCGAAGCGCAGCTAGGTTGCAGGAGACCAAATCTGTGACATCTACTTGTGTCGCCAAGTCAACTGTGGAGGGCGGCTCACCAATCCTGAACATCTCAGGTAGCACACTCAGCTCAACCAGCTCCCGGCAACTTCTCCAATCACATCCAGGCCAATGGAAACCACGGACCAACCGCCAGGGCAAGGATCACCTTTTCCCGCTGCCCGAAAAGTATGGGCATGACCTAAGCTTGAAACCTAGGCCGACTTACATCTGAAAAGGAAAACATTGTCAGAAAGGAAAAACTCTCAAAACCATCAAAATTCTCTTAACCAGCAGACCCCCTTTCCCTTGGGGTTGATTTGGCAAAAACTCGCGTTTTTTTTTTTATTAATACACAAATCTGGAACGTATGTAATGTTACGCTAGCCTATATGACAGTCAGTAGCCTCTTGCCCTTCTACTAGTGACGGTTTATAAAACAAACTCGGTATGGACGTTCCTCAAAATGCATTTGCGTTGCCAAACCCATCCCATTGAAACCACGCTCATACACACTTGCCCCAAAGCTTCAGCAGCACCCCACACCCCAGTTCTGGGGGGGGAAGGGGGGGTGTTTACATCCCAGGTACTGCAACTAGCGCACCCACAATAACAACCATCACCAATTTACCGCCATGAAATTGTCCGCCAAATATGGGAAAAAATCTTCATGGTTAAAAGATGCTCCCCGTCATCCCTGTTTGTCTGAGGGTTATCACTAACACCTTAGGCATACCAACCAGAGGTGGGGAAAAAGATCCCAAAACTGTGAGGAAAGACAGGCTTGGCTAGATAGACCTAGGCCTTTCTTCAGCCTGTGTGACTAAGCTTTAAGATCAAAACCACAATGGGCGTAACCACCCGACCTGGTACCTTATAAGATCGACAAACAGCCAGGAGTATTAGGCCTCCTGACATCCACCCACCTGCCGCTAAACCACTACCCATTCCATACCGTGGGTCCCACTAGGCCTTGGTCGCGCAGGTCCAGTTCCACAACTGAAAAATTGCAGGGCAAAAACCCCGTACCAGTTTGCTCACAACAGGAAAAAATGGTACCCGTTGGTGAAGTAGAATCACTAAATACTGCCGGTTATACATTAGCAAGGGATCGCTTGAAAATCATCATGCTTTTCACCCGCCTGGTAAACCCCACTCGCTGCATACCCTACTATAGGCCCATCATGTCTGTGTTTTAACGAGAGGCCGGGTCATCGGCCTCCTTTCGATGGGAGTACCATTACGAATTTAAGGAATCAAAACCCTTTGGACCTGCCAGCGGACGGAGTTAAGGAGGATACCTGGAATTGGAAAATCAATAGGGAGTAAACAATACTATCACGGCAACTGGATACCTGGTATGACTTTAACCTTTCGTTAACTTATGCGCATTCTAAAATCCGAAAAGCCTAAACAGCCCACTACTGATAAGGAAAGTCGTAAACAGGTGGTTAGACGGGTTTTTCCCCTGGGCTTGGTAACCAACTGATAATACCACATTTTTTTTTTATTTTTTTTTTAAAAAAACGTTGTGTTGAAAACAAACCCAAACAGCCAGACCTGCTGCTGTTAAATACACCCCCTAGCGATGCAGCCGCTACTGCTCTTGAAGCGAATGTAGCCGTTGAAGCTTAAAGAAAAATTCAGCTACACAATCAGTTCCTCCTTTTCAGGTGCCTGATTCCATGTAGTGGAAAATAAAGTTTAATCTTACCGCACCTAGGGTTGGACCAATGTACCGATACCGGGTAACGTGACCCTGCCACTTAGTCCTACACCGGAAGCCTAGGAAAGGCGCCTTGGAAACAATGACAGCAATAGAAATGACCTTAACCGCAAAGTTGAAGTTCATACCTATGGAAACGCAGGGGCCGAAAGATAAACCTCCATACGATGGGTAATAGCCGATAAACGCTATTTCCATGCGGCAAAACCTTCCAAAACAAAAGTCAAACCCAAAGGGAGGGGCTTTTCCATAATTTTTTTTTTTTTTTTTTTTTTTAAATTCATAATAGGTGCTTCAAATAATGAAGCTACTTGACACCCTCTAAAGTCTAGTATTAGAATGATTGTTGTCTACTAACACATGGGAAAGCACTTGTCAGTTGTGCACACCTGAGACCTAAACTAAAATTGTGTATTTTTTTTTTTTTGAGGCTATTTATGTGGACATAATTGCTCAGGAAATATTAGTGGGCATAATTATGCACTTACATAAAATGACAATTTTTGCATCTCACATGTTCATTTTCGTCTGTTGAACTGAAACTCCAACAAACACGAAAATGCACAGAAATACACTTTGCTATTACCATAAAGTTATCAGTGACGAACATAGCTTACGCCTTGTTAACTACAGCCCTAAGTTAGAGTGTATACCAAGGAGAGGTGATCTCCTGTGAGCCCAACATAATGTAACCCTCCTATAAATCACTTGACAGGCCACATCTAATATCTGGGATCCAGTTTTGCTCAATTTTTTTTTTTTTTTTTATCAAAAAAGGTGGTGGGTAGACATTCTGAGATTAGTCGGTTCAAGAAGACAACTAGATTATTGCAAGGAATGGAGGAGGAGATTCCATTTTTTTTTTTTTTGCATAAATCGTGTGTGGTCACTATAAAGGACTGGAACATTACTTCCTCCTACCGCAGCTAAATGTGAAGGGTTCTTTCCAGTAAGAGCAATCAGACTGCGGAATGCCAACCACAAGAGGTAGTAATGGCAGCTACTATAGCGCCTATTAAGGCGGGTGTATGATTTCCTCAGTACACCTATAGTGTCGGTCACACATAACTTAATTACAGAATGTTGAATAGGGAGGAAAACCTGTTGCCTGGTGACATCACGTGACCCCCCCCAGGGCGCTTATTCCACCCCGCAATCCCACGTAATGGTACTTGCCAGAATGTGCAGAATAAAAAGAGGGCGGCCGGACTCCGGATGTTCCTGCCCAATTTCAACAGCACTCCGCTGTCCAGGCCAATGTACACCCTGATGCTCATCCTCCCGCCGCGGGACCCCACCAGGGGTTAGTCTGAAGAAAAAAGGGGTCTAAATCTACATGTGACTCATGACGCCCGGGGCCCCAACGCCCGTGCATATCCCCAGGTGGGGGGAGGAGGACAGAGTCCGATCCAAGCCACTACCCACAGAAGGGGAGGTAGGGGATTGTTCAAGTGAGTGAGGGTTGTACAATGCACATGTCACAGCTTACCTCCCCCCCACCCTGCACAGTTGAAGTGAGGCCTGACCACACCCCGTAATTCACCCCACTGGCCGGGATACCCAGATGACCCCTAGCTCCTTCATGACTAACAGCTTTTTTTTTTTTTTTTTTTTTTTTTATAATTTATTTATTCAATTTATTTATTTATTTATTTTATTTATAATTTATTTACTTAATTTATTTATTTTTTTATTTCTAATTTATTTATTTATTTTTTATAATTTATTTATTTATTTTAGCTTGTCTGGGATAACAATGGGGATGGGTGGATTCTGCTGACTTCTGCAGTCAGCACAGACACCAATGCAGCACCTCCAATCCGAGCTGCATCAGAGGCTGTGCCCATCCACAGCCTGCCCCCGCATTCTCCCCGCTCCCCCGCACCGGCTGTGACAGGGCAGCGGTGACAGGGCAGTGGAGGGAGCAGGGGCATGGGGTTTGTTATTCCCACAAAAACCGGCGGGTCCTCCGCTGCAGCGCTTCCACCTGCGCTGCATCAGGGACCGCCCGGCTCACAGCCTGCACTCGCACCCACCACTGGCGGAGGCAGGGCGGCGGGCGGACGGCACCATAAGCAAAGAGCGCTTTCGCGCTCTTTTCAAAATGAGGGGCGGGCTCCAGCTGACCGGCGGGCGGGTAGTTCACTCAGAACGCCGCTCGCCGGCACACCTAGCTGGAGCCTCAGCAGGGAGGAAGCCGCTCACAACTAACAGCGCTGTGAGTAGGACGCTTCCTTCCCTGCAGATGGGGGATTTGCGACGGACGGCGAGCACAGGCGGACCGGCGGGCGGGTATTTCCCTGAAAACACCGCTCGCCGGCACATGTCACCTTTGCCTCAGCAGGGAGGGAGCCGCTCACAGCTAAAGCACCGTGGGCAAAACTCTCCCTCCCTGCTGATAGCTCTCTTACCGCCTTCCGAAGCGGGTACACGCCACCGGCCGCCCAAACAGGTCCGGGTCCAGGAACAAAGAGACCGGAAGCTGGGCAGCGCAGTGACATATATCCGATCAGGTCATACCACAGGAGCCGGGGGTAGCTGGTGAGTCTTTCCAGGGGGAGAAACCACCTAACATTAGCATAGGGGGCCTGCAGTCAGGTGGCAGCATCTCAAATTTTGGCTGCAGTGCCCCTCATTCTCCCTCTTTCCTTTCTTGAAAAGTTGGGAGGTGTGCCTTTTGTAGTGCACAGAGTGTCATGGCTAAATTTGCATTGCAGTCCCTGCCCAATAGTATAAGTACCCTACAGTATAAACGCTGCAATAAAACTTACACCAAACACTTATTGTTCTGAACAGAGATGAGTGATTGAATTAATTAAAATTGAATTATACTTGAATGTTACAACAATCTTCATTCACCAAAACCTGCTTTTTATGAACCATAACAGGTCTTTAAAGTGTAAAACAAAACTTTATTCTCCCCTCCTTGACCTTTCCTCTCCTCACCGACACCCATCCGGTCTTAATCGCAACCTCAGATTAGTGTAAGCAGAACTGAAATCCTCAGGCCTTGGTTGCTAGACCATGGCTTCAGGGTTTGCAAGGCCAAGTCAAAAGTCGTATCCCACACCAAGACAAATGATGTCAGATGCAGAACCTTCCCATACCCAGCAAATTCGGAAGTCTCAGCCAAGAAACCAAGGCTCGGAGAGCAGTGACGTGGCAATCCAAAGATATGTCAAGAGTAGAGGGACCGGCAAGGTGAGCAGTGAGGTGACTATAAGGATTTTTATTATTTTTTAGATATTACTTTTATTATACTCTAGAGTTTGACCCCAGAGTATAATAAAGAACATTATATTTTCAGAGGATAACTTCTCTGCACATTGAATTTCTTGGCAAAAAAATATTCAAACATTCGAATATGAATTATCTGTTATCCACTTGTAATGGGAAAACAGCATTTCAAATTCATCTCACCATTCAATACAAAATATTTAGGAAGAAAACATCCACGTGAAGGTCCTGTCTTGCAGGTTTATATCAATATGCAAGAACACAAACAGACCTATAGTCTAAATTATTGTCTTGACACATCAATGCATAAAATATGCATAATGATACAAAAGGCACTTACCCTGAGTCCGTTGGTCCCTCTCTGTGCTCTGGACTACCAATTGACTCTGGGAAACTGCCTTTTGTATCATTATGCATATTTCATTTTGCAGTTGTCTGCCAAGAAAGATAATTCAACGACAAAGGCTGTCAAGCATACATTGTTATGTTTTTATTAGTGCGTATTTGTTTGCAGTACATAGGCTCCATACAGGGGCTGAATTTGCTTATTTGCACTCGTTTTTTTGTCCCTTTGTCCTTTCCATCTCTTCTCCTTCTAGAGGTGCATTGTGGGAAGGAGGAGCTCATTTTCTTCATGGACTGAGGTACAGAGGATATCCTCCATTTTATCCCCCTTCATAAAAACAATACTGGTAAGGAGGATTATGTAGTGTTTGCAGCCCTATATTCTCACTCCTGCACTAGTCAGCTGCATTTATTAGACTGGATAGCACGCTGATTTAACACACATTGTATATACACTTTTTAGCCACTAATCATATGTAATTCTGTGTTACCTTTATACTTGTGCTGATTCCTTATTATTTTTTTTTTTTTACTTTCACCGAATACATTTACCAACTTTCAGTAAATTGCACAGACTTCTGGATAAAATCTTTTTATTGGACTGCAGGAGATCAGTTTAGTTGCACATTAAATAATACACACCCCTCAGGGCACGATGTAGCAAGGACAGAAAATAACAAAGGCATAAAGTAGTCCATAAGAACACAAAAGCAACCAAAGGCCACTATCACATTAGCTAATAATAATGTTCATGAGTAGGGATGTGCAAACCAGAACTCTAAACATCAGGATTTGTACAAAAGATCGGGTGTCCAGGTCTCCAACCTGAACACAGACTTTCACCTCTATGTACTCTATGTATGGTTCCTATTTGGCTTTGGCAACCAAATAAAGCTTTTTGAGAGACTGCAGAGCAGCCAATCAAAAAGCTTTATCAGTGTGGGCACTTCTGGCTCCATCACAGCCATGTCAAGTCTGCGGTCGGACACCTGTGTGAGAATAGTTTTGATGGTGATGCAGGAGGAGGAAGAAGCAGCAGACACAGTTTGGTAGGCCCGGTAGTCCGCATTTTAGTGCAGTAAGCTTCCCATAGTAATGCATGTTGCTTGTGCATGTCAAGTATCATGTATGTAGTAGTTAAACTATTTATATTTTTGTCTATACTGAGTCATTGGCAGATAACACAAGATGTGTCATCCTTTGCGGTCTCAAAAAAGGCCTAGGGTAGGCAACCCTTCCTGCGAACTGCAGCCCCACATCTGCTGCTGGCCAAAGCCAGAGTTGTGGCTGAGAATACAGTGCTTCTCATGGTTGCATCGCTATGTGTTTGTGTGGGAAAAACCAATGTAAGATCCTCGTCTTCCTCCTCCTCCTCATCTGCTGAGCTACTGGCTGCGTGCCTCTGGGTTCACACTAAGTGGGATCTACAACTTCATTGTCAGGTTCCATGTTGTCCCACTCCTCCTCTTGCTGATCAGACATCGCATAACAGTACACGTGTGCCTCAGGTATCTGAGTCTAATCATCATCACCTCCACCCTTGGGGGCTAACGTCAGTTGAAGAGGGTTGGGATCCAGCTCAGACCCTACTTTACCCGGGCCAGGATTCAACTGACAAAGATTTTGGGCATCGGGGCAAATGTTTCCTCCTTTTGAGTCTTGGAATCTTTGGAGCAGACCTCGGATGCCCATGGGATAGAATATGTGAACAGCTATGCAAACTGGCCATTGTGTGGTTACCCACAGTAAGTTTGCCGGTTGGAGATTTGTGAAGCGGGGAGAAACAAGTGTAATTGGGATGACACGTCTTTGGAACTGTTTGTGATGTTGAAGTGCAGGAAGAGGCAACTTGATGCAGCACTTGCCATCCACTCCAGCACCTGCTATTTAATAGCCTCATTTGGCCGCCAAAGAAATCTAGTGGAGTAGGCAATCCAGTAACGGACGTTCTTCTAATTTCTCTTAGGATTGGATGCTCACTAGAGCTTTGACTAACTGAACTTCCCAAATGTACCCCTCCAACACCCTGCCTATTCAGTTTTCCAGCACAACCTCATCATGATTTAGCACTCTTGGTTGATGTATCCTTCCCCTCTCAAACATATGTTTCGTAACCCTATGGCCACACCTGTCAGGCACCTGACACAAAAGATACATTTTTTATTCCCTGATCAATCAAAGCATTATTAGAAAACCATTTTTTTTAAATGCGATCAGTGATCAAACAAAGCCAAACATTACCGACTTTTTGGGAAACTGCTCGGGTGACCTAGCCCTAACCGAAGACGCTAAAGCTCATACCGAATTCGAAATTGGTGATTCCCACGATACCCTTTGTGTGAGCCACCAATCGTGACTGCAGTTTAGCTTGCTGAAGGACTGGACTGTTGAATTGCGTGATTTGGCAGCAGAGCAGTACGGCAATCTGGCAGTGAGCTCACTGATGGTCACAGTTGGTAACTTGAAGACCGCAGCAATGACCACCGGTGAACTCTCTAGCGCCAAGTCACAAAATTCAAAAGTCTGGTAATCTGGCAGTGCTTTCAGCTGAGGTCACAGCTGGTGCTTTCCACAGCACAGTACTCTCATTGCTATGTGAGCAGTTGGTGTGGGATCCCCTCTATTTTTTATAATCAGCAATGGTAGAGCAGACTACTGGGGGTTGCAGCCTGTAGTCTGTTTTAACCCGTGCTGGTTATCAAAGATAGGGGCCCCCACAATGTTTTTTTTTATTTTTTAAATAAGTACGGTAATTTAAAAAAATGTTGTGGGGTCCCTCCTATTTTGAAAAAACAGCTAAGGTAAAGCAGAGAGCTGGAGGCTGGTATCATCACAGTGGAAAGAGCCATAGATATTTGCCCCTGGTTATCAGCCTGAAATTAGCAGCCCAGAGTCGCCCTAGAGTTGGTGCAATGCATTAGATGCACCAGTTCTGGCACTTTTACAGCTCATCTCAATTTTCTTAGTGCAGTTGCAATCGGGGTAATATATGAGATTGATGACACTGTGATTTGTCAAACATCACAGCTGCCATTAAGCCCTAGGTTAGTAATGTGCATGACACCCCCATAACTAACCCTACAACTCAAACAAAATAAACACAAATACAAAAAAATCCTTTATTTGAAATAAAAAAACACACACCCTCTTTCAACCATTTATTAACCCTAAAAACAGCCCCACAGGTCAGATGTAATCCACAACATCGACCTACTATGATAAATGGCTCTGCCACATCCAGAGGCTGAGATGACAGCTCACTGTAGCCACCTGAACACACTATGGGCAGTGAGGGAGCCTCCTGCTGTGAGAATTGGTAACATCAACCAGGTCACCAGAGTTCACAGCCAGAGACTCACACGGTAGCAACTGTGACTACGGGTGAACTTGCTGCTCGATTGCCAGACTACTCTACCACTGTATCATGCAATTTGACAGTTCAGCAATCTGGCTGCTAGTAAAACTGAGGTCACAACTGGTGGTTCCCATGATATTCTCTGTGTGAACACCAACTGTGACATTAGTTGAACTTGCTGCTGGGCCGGACTGTTGAATTGCGTGATATGGCAGCAGAGCAGTCCAGCAATCTGGCAACAAGTTCACTGGTGGTCACAGTTGGTACTGTGAGAACCGCAGCAGTGACTAGCGGTAAACTCTCTGCTGCCATGTCACGCAATTCTATAGTCTGGCAATCTGGCAGTGAGTTAAGCTGAGGTCACAACTGGTGGTTCCCACGGTACCTTCTTTGCTTTGTGAGCAGTCAGTGTGAGATCCAGTCTATTTTTAATAACCAGCAATGGTAATGCAGACTGCTAGGGATTTTACCCATGCTGGTTATCAAAGATAGAAGAGATCCCACAACATTTTTTTTAATTAGCTAACCCTAGAATGATGTCTGAAATATACACTTTCACATAACCCAGGCCTTTTAGGCCCCTGGGCAATTGATATGGATTAACTCAAATAAATAACTTTTACAAGTTTATTTCAAAATTGCACGGTAAGATATGAAAAATGTTGCACTATTTATATGTTATCTTTTCTGAAGAATGTTTTTATCGACATTTTCTCCACAAATGGCACAGTAATGCTCAGTTTTCCTGTCTTTATTTTTTGGACAAATAAAACAATGCTTTTGTTTTCTTTCTCCTGGCTCTGGAATTGACTGAAAACATACGCTATGCTGTTTTGTAGCTTCTCTAGTTGGCTTTGGCAAGAATTTAATGTTGCTTTGTTTTCATCATGGGAGGCATTACAAGTTCATGGCAAAGATCTTTCAAGAATAGGCATCTTCTGTTCTTCCTCCTAGCATGAAAATCGGGATGAGTTTCAGCATAAGTAATGTAGAAATTGAGGGATGAGACATCAAGCATATTTGAAAAAATGACTACTATTCACCAACCATTTCATCCATCTTTTCCACACCTCCTTTAGTTTTGTTTTAGTGCAGGATGCTTTCTGGTTTCTGTTTAATGTCATTGCTGTCAATACTGGAATCATGATGTATGGTACTGAGTAATATAACAGATTTTTCCTTTTTTGCTTTGTAAGACACCATTGTTGCTTCGTTGCTGACACTATCATAAAGTGCTCGCTGTGGAATGTGCTTCATCACTGGAGGAATATACAGTTAGGTCCAGAAATATTTGGACAGTGACACAAGTTTTGTTATTTTAGCTGTTTACAAAAACATGTTCAGAAATACAATTATATATATAATATGGGCTGAAAGTGCACACTCCCAGCTGCAATATGAGAGTTTTCAAATCCAAATCGGAGAAAGGGTTTAGGAATCATAGCTCTGTAATGCATAGCCTCCTCTTTTTCAAGGGACCAAAAGTAATTGGACAAGGGACTCTAAGGGCTGCAATTAACTCTGAAGGCATCTCCCTCGTTAACCTGTAATCAATGAAGTAGTTAAAAGGTCTGGGGTTGTTTACAGGTGTGTGGTTTTGCATTTGGAAGCTGTTGCTGTGACCAGACAACATGCTGTCTAAGGAACTCTCAATTGAGGTGAAGCAGAACATCCTGAGGCTGAAAAAAAAGAAAAAATCCATCAGAGAGATAGCAGACATGCTTGGAGTAGCAAAATCAACAGTCGGGTACATTCTGAGAAAAAAGGAATTGACTGGTGAGCTTGGGAACTCAAAAAGGCCTGGGCGTCCACGGATGACAACAGTGGTGGATGATCGCTGCATACTTTCTTTGGTGAAGAAGAACCCGTTCACAACATCAACTGAAGTCCAGAACACTCTCAGTGAAGTAGGTGTATCTGTCTCTAAGTCAACAGTAAAGAGAAGACTCCATGAAAGTGAATACAAAGGGTTCACATCTAGATGCAAACCATTCATCAATTCCAAAAATAGACAGGCCAGAGTTAAATTTGCTGAAAAACACCTCATGAAGCCAGCTCAGTTCTGGAAAAGTATTCTATGGACAGATGAGACAAAGATCAACCTGTACCAGAATGATGGGAAGAAAAAAGTTTGGAGAAGAAAGGGAACAGCACATGATCCAAGGCACACCACATCCTCTGTAAAACATGGTGGAGGCAACGTGATGGCATGGGCATACATGGCTTTCAATGGCACTGGGTCACTTGTGTTTATTGATGACATAACAGCAGACAAGAGTAGCCAGATGAATTCTGAAGTGTACCGGGATATACTTTCAGCCCAGATTCAGCCAAATGCTGCAAAGTTGATCGGACGGCGCTTCATAGTACAGATGGACAATGACCCCAAGCATACAGCCAAAGCTACCCAGGAGTTCATGAGTGCAAAAAAGTGGAACATTCTGCAATGGCCAAGTCAATCACCAGATCTTAACCCAATTGAGCATGCATTTCACTTGCTCAAATCCAGACTTAAGACGGAAAGACCCACAAACAAGCAAGACCTGAAGGCTGTGGCTGTAAAGGCCTGTTAAAGCATTAAGAAGGAGGAAACCCAGCGTTTGGTGATGTCTATGGGTTCCAGACTTAAGGTAGTGATTGCCTCCAAAAGATTCGCAACAAAATATTGAAAATAAAAATATTTTGTTAGGGTTTGGTTTATTTGTCCAATTACTTTTGACCTCCTAAAATGTGGAGTGTTTGTAAAGAAATGTGTACAATTCCTACAATTTCTATCAGATATTTTTGTTCAAACCTTCAAATTAAACGTTACAATCTGCACTTGAATTCTGTTGTAGAGGTTTCATTTCAAATCCAATGTGGTGGCATGCAGAGCCCAACTCGCGAAAATTGTGTCACTGTCCAAATATTTCTGGACCTAACTGTATCATCGATTTGGCTTCATAGCACCAACTGGCACTGTAAGATCATTTGCAATCAAAAATTTGCCCAGTTCAACATTAGTAATTGTCCATTGTAATAATTTTACCAGAATTGTACAATGGTACAGCATGTTTTTTTTTAACAATATCAGAACCTAGGTCTTTCTGCACTGGAGCACCAACTTCTTTAACACAGTAGATAAGCCCATTATTCTTATAATAATTTGCAGAATCACACATCCAGAATATGTTTATTCCATATTTGGCTGGTATAGTAGGCATATATTGAATGAACTTGCAACGTCCTTTGAAGACTACAAGTTGCTCATCCTCTGTTACATTAGCACTAGGATTGTAGAGTTTGTTACAATTCTTGATAAAAAATATTCCAATTGTAACTGGTAGGGGCTAAATGATCAATTTCCAACCTCGCAGGACGAGTTCACTTATCATCAAAATGAAGGCTTCTCTGAATTTCCTCATGTCTATCCACTGACATTGCTTCTTTGTAGTGTAGATCAGAAAGTAGGTCCAGAAATAATTCTCTGATAGGAACATCATAAGTTTTTTTACATCCTCTTGAAGTTTTAGTTCAATATATGCATACAATTCTTCTTTTGATATATTTTTCATGTTTTTTTTTCCAGAAGCAATACGTTTTCCTTCCAGGTTTGTACGTAAAAGCACCTCATCTGCAATAGCTTCAGAAAAAAAGTACAGAAAAGATCTTTAGGGGACAAGCATTGGGGCCTTTCCGCAGCTCCTTGAGCTTGTCTCACAATATTATATATTGGGGTATGTCGAAGTAATGAAAGAATACATTAGTTTTGGATGTTCTATTTATAAATTCATCTGGATCCACTTCATCATCAGAAGAATCACTGGCCATGGAAGCAGAATGATTAGCTGGTGGGAGGTACTCTTCATCAGACGAAGAAAGTTCACTTTCAGACATGATTGCTTCAATCACTTGGTTAGTCAAACTCTTGGAAGAAAACTCTACTATTGTTGACTTAGGGCGGCTTTACACGTTGCAACATCGCACGTGCGATGTCGATGGGGTCAAATTGAAAGTGACGCACATCCGGCGTCACTTTCGACATCGTACTGTGTAAATGCTAGAGGATACGATGAACGAGCGCAAAAACGTCGTTATCGTATCATCGTTGCATTCACCGACATTTCCATAATGCCGGTGCCGCGACAGGTACGATGTTGTTACTCGTTCCTGTGGCAGCACACATTGCTGTGTATGAAGCCGCAGGAGCAAGGAACATCTCCTTACCTGCCGCCGGCGGCTATGCAGAAGGACGGAGGTGGGCGGGATGTTTACATCCTGCTCATCTCCGCCCCTCCGCCGCTATTGGCTACCTGCCGTGTGACGTCGCTATGACACCGCACGACCCTCCCCCTTAGGAACAAGGCGGGTCGCCGGCCAGAGCGACGGTCGCAGGGCAGGTGAGTGCATGTGAAGCTGGCGTAGCGATAATTTTCGCTACGACAGCTATCACACGATATCGTACCTGCGACGGGGGCGGGGACTATCGCGTGCAACATCGCAGCATCGGCTTCCGATGTCGCAACGTGCAAAGCCCGCCTTAGATGTCAGCCAACTAAAAGGAAAAACAATGAGTACAATCAGGGTTGTCCACTCTTTCCTAATTTGTGACATAAGGGTAAAGTGCTTCCCTCCCCCTTCTTTCTCTCACTTTCAGCAGATCTTGCTTTTTAGACTTTCTTCTAGGCAGTGTTCTGGATTTTTGTGGCTCACAAGGTATACACCTTGCAAGATTCTTCTAGAAGCAAAAAGCCTGTGAAAGAGGTTGAACCCTTCCTTCCAAAATCACATGACATCATCACAGGTCCTTCAGCAATTAGTTCACAATGTATGCGTGCCGCCCCAATGACAACCGGGGTGCACAGATCCGGGGTGGTCGTGGCTCGAGGGGTCTGGACCCAGGCTTGACAGACACTCAAAACTGGAGAAGGGGTTATTTACAGGGGATGAGTTCATGACGCCAACTGCGGGTTGCTGTAATGAGAGTACTGCCACTGCTGGAGAGAGAACCGGGGCGGATCGTGTGAAGCAGCAAGGGTTCAGTTCCTTCGCAGGTAGAGAAAGCTCCAGGCTCAGGGTGTTGGTAGGTTTGGGAGGCCAGGGTGCAGGGATCAGGGTACTCAATGCGGGTAGTCATGGTATTGGATGAGGTGAAGAAGACACTCACACTGTAGGTAAACCAAAGTCTCTGAGTACAGCTGCCGGTGCCGGGAGCCCGTCCAGGTACCCGGTCCCACCGGTGTCACTTAGTGATCTGGAGTCTGCCTCCGTGCACAATTTGTTGTTCGTTAGAGGTCACCGTGGCTTGAAGCTGTTGGCTCACTATGTGTAGTGTAGCCCTGCTCCTGAGGGCTGGCACTTAGGACCTCAGTGGTCTGCTGTGTCTGGAAAACCCTGTCTCCCTCGTTGTGCTGATGCCCTTAGTCTCTGTTGGGCCTTTTTGGTGCCAACAGTCCCTCCAAAACTACGTCCGTCACACCCCTGTCCAACGTCCCTGCAACCGATCCCCGACTCCTCTGGTCCCGTACCCCTGTCTGCAACCCAACTTCTGTCCTTCTAGCTCCCCGGAAACTAAAACTCCAGCTCCTCTCACTTTGAGAGCTGATACTAGTCTCACTTGGTCCCTCCCACCAGTCTGCCCGACCCCTAGGTGGGTGGCCCTGTTCCAGCTAGACCAACCCTTTGGTGCGTCTAACAGATCAGATCAGTGTGTGGGAAGTTGGTTGGGGTTTGTGGTGCTGATGGAGCTGACACCGGTTTCCGGGAACCTGGAACCATGGGGTGTAGGCCCTGCACCCTGAAGAAATGATGCAGTTCCCTGTAGCACCCCGATATATTCAAGGGCGCTACATATGTTGTCCTCCTGATGCTATTTACTGTGTTCAGAAGGACCAGTGATGATGTCATGGCCTTATGCCGTTGGGAAGGAGGAGTCAGTCTCCCTCCAAAGATCACGTGGCCATTACATCATCACAGTTCTTTCACCTTACAGGCATGATCCACCCTTTTCCCCAGCAACCCTGACTACAATAACACAGTAACTTGAGACACAAACACTGATGAGTACATTATGAACATAGTATGAGCCTAAAAGGCCTGAATCCTGTAAATATGGGGGTTCTCCCAAAAAAGTATAGTTATACCAAAATGCCGTGATTGTGGGGTGCAGAATAGCTGCTTGCCATTACCAAGCTCCCTTGAAACAGTGCCTATGGCCGGGCTTTAGAGGAGACTGTGACTTTTACTATATGCAGCAATATTGTGGTTCTGTATATAGTATAAATGATTAGATGATTGCAGGATCAAGTCCACTTACCAAACTAATAAATACAGTGGAAAGTTTAAAAAGTTTTGAAGAAGAAAAAATAATTAAAGAATACACAAAGGTGGTATCAACGCGTTCAGAAAGGTCCACTCTATGAAAATATAGCAAAAATTATTCAGAACCGTAATACTGTAAACAGAAAAGAAATTGAAAGTGACAAAATGATGCTTTTTTGGGACATTGCAATACACATCTATGCTAAAATGGTATCAAAAATTGGTATCTCCCCCCACAAAAAATAGGCCCTCAATTAACTTCATCAATCCAAAAAGTGAAAATGTTGTGGTTCTCAGGAAATGGCAACACAATAAAAAATGTGTTTTGTGTTTTTTTAAAGTAGATTTTTTTTTTTTCAAAATTAATGTTATACAAAAAATAGACGTTTGGTTTCTCTTTAATCGTTTTGAAGAGAAATAATCATACTGCAAGATTAATTATATTACATAATGTACGCCCTAAAAAGAATTCCCAAAAAACAATGTTGAAATTGCGGAGGAGTTTTCAGAATTTTTTTCCTGTTTAAAGTATATTATGTGGTACAATGAATAATGTCATTCAAAAGTGCATCTCGTCCCACAAAATGAAAGCCCTCATGTCTCTGTGTGGACAGAAAACTAAAAAAGTTATAGCTTGTGCAAGAAGCGGAGGAAAAAACTAAAAGGAAAAAAATCTAAGTTGGCTGATTTGGAAAAAAGTAAAGGTGTTTTGTATTTACTTTCAAGTGAAAAATATGGATAAAGGGGTTTATCAGTTTTAGGGTTTGAGTATGTAAAATGTGTGACAGAAAAGAAAAGTGTCTACTATACATGGAAGCAAAAAGGGTTAAATTATAGGGATGATCGAATACCTCAAATATTCGGCTTTGCGAATAATTTCCAAATACCTCACCGCTATTCGACTATTCGATGCGCAATGTAAGTCTATGGCAAGCCCGAATAGTACCGAATAGCTGTTATTCGGGTTTCCCATAGACTTACGTTGCACATCGAATATTCGTAAGAGACTAAGGACGGTCAGTCCTAAACGCGTCCTCGCAGCATGGCATAATGGACTTTTAATGCTTTTCCAATAAAGGACTTTTAATTTTACATACTGGAACTGTGTTGGATCGACTTTTTTCATTTAAATTGTCGAATATTTTTGAGGTCTTCGAAGAATATTCACGAAGCCGAATAATCGAAGTATTCGATCATCCCTATTAAATTACCTTCAACATGTGTTTACAATTGAAATTTCTTGGCATGTGAAGAAAGCCTTCATGTAGAGCGTGAGCCATGGCGTAGACTGCGTCATATACATGGTAGGTGGTTCTAAAGGTTTCCGTATAGTAATGATTGCTGCCAATTTCATGTAACTTCATTGTCTTAGTACAATTCCTAAGTCTGAGTAGATACTTGTCTTCAGCTACAATTTTTAGGATGGGATTTGAAGGTTTACATTTTAAGTATAGAATTAAGATATGTTCTAGTATAGGGTCATTTGGACGATTTTCCAGACTTATATCTTCCAGAAATGATTTCAAATTTGGGATCTTTATATTTGGTGATGAAAATATGAGGCTTCCATGGAACGATGATTTACATTTTACTGATGAAAGGATGTGAATATTTGACCCGGCCGGTATAATCAGAGTCTTCACGTTTCCGGAAATGCTTTGTTCCTCTATGAACTGTACAGAGAGAAATGAAATTGTGCCACAAAGTACAATAATGTTTGAAGTTGATTTTTGAAATATTCTTTTGTTCTTTTCATTGTCGTTGTTTTCATTTATAATATCATCAGTTTTCATTTTAAGAAGAAATTCAATGCAAATATCATACATTTCTGCCTGTTTCATTAACTCCTGACTTTGTGTGTGTCCTCCATCATCATCAGAGGCAATAACACCAATCCATGACCAATCGAAATGTTTGAGAAGTTTAACTATCGCCAGATACTGAGTTTGATCACTTGGAAGAGTTTGGAAGAAGGATGGATACATTTTCTTATTGGAGAACAGAGGATTTGTGGCACCATAGCTGATCTAAGAGAAAAAAAGATATTATGGACAAGAAAAAGGAAGTTAATGTTAAATTAAAGGAACAAAGACCCTAAAATGTTTATGCATACAGCATGTATGGTGTTATCCAGCATTTTCAGTTTCCTAGATTTTTCGGTATAGTTCTGTGGATTGTCCTGAATATAAAGAACAAATAGATATAGTCATCTTTAGAGATTATAAAACCGTTTGAAATTCAAATTTGCTAACTTTGCTGAATTATCCTAAAAATTCAGGAATGCCTCTGATCACTATGTGTAAAAGCAATGGCTTTTACATGGCTAAGTGCAAAAAGTATACTTGTCTGGGGAGTTTAAAGAGAAGAAACAAAAGCTTTTTAACAAGCCGTCCAAAAATGAACCCTTTTTTATGGACCCGGAACAGGTTAAAATTTTTCAAAGTAAAGAGGCAATGGCTTGTTGTCATCAAGTCTTTAAAAAAAATTAGTCACATTATGTTAGCTGTTTGATATTTGTCTACTGTCAAGATAGTCGCCTTCCCATTTAGAAATACAATGTAGCACTCTAGTTGAAGGCAGGCAATGACAGACCCAGCAGCAGTAGTACAGTCTATCAGTATAAAATTCAAAATGTATCAGTTTTCCACTACTAAGACTTTTTGATTCCACATATTTCTCCTATGTAAAATAAAAAAAGCCTCTGCTCAACTTCTGTGCCGATGCCATTCCAGCAGTGATGGTTCTCACATTCCCCGGACTCATGTGATGTTGTGACATCATACAAACCCCGCATCCAATCAGCACTGGTTTCTGTCTCCTTGTCTTAGGACACAGGAGCAATTAACAGGAAGGGAGCAGCCAGATGCAGAGCTCACTTCCTGTTGATTAGCTTATGTGTCCAAGGGCGAGAGTGAGGGTGCTATTTTTAGGCTGCGGAGGGCTCAATATCCATGGGCTTTCTCAGACTGAGTATGCCAGCCTCCAGCTGTCCAATTTATCTTGGCTGGGTATCAAAGTTGGGAGACTTCACAATGTTTTTTTAATTACATAAATATTAAAATAAATAAATAAATAAATAAAAGTGTCATGACCATGCTCTGCTGGCCCGCCATCCTGCAGAGCCAGTTTCTAGCATTTGCTCTGCAGGACGGTCTCCTGCAGAGCTGGCTTACCCTTTTTGTCTCCTTTGGGTTTTTGGCCTCTCCCTGACCGTAGCGGAGGGGTCCTCTGGACATCGATTTGGACCCCCTCCACTTTATTATGGAGCCAACCCTGCTGCTGCGCTGCCAGTGATATTTCTGGTTTTAGCAAGTACTCGGCTCTGATCTGCTTGGTCTTCCCAGATCATGTCCTGCTACCATTCCCCTCCTCCACCTCTGCCGACGTCCTCCCTATGCCTGTGTCTGCATTCCTTGACCTCCCCGAGATTCTCTCCATCTCATCCCTTTATTCTGTTCTGTTCTTCCTGGTGTTGTGTCTTTCTCCCTCTGTTTACCTCCCTCTGTGTTACCCACCTTCTCTTCTCATTCCCATCCCAGTTATTTAGTTCATCCCTAGCTACTGACTGATTCCCTTTGTGTACCGACTTTAGTTTGTGCTTTGACTCTGTTTCAGTTTTCCCTTTTGTCCTGATGTTACCTTTCAGTGCATTGACCTAGGCCTGTTTGATTACTCTCCCCTAGGTTCTGCGCCACCTAGAGTTTTCTTCTATTAGTTCCTATCTGGTTGTGCTTGGGCGACACCTGGAGGTTCAGCTCCGAACTGCATCAGGTTAGCATCACAAAAAGGACATGGGGTTCTTCGTGTTTTGATACACAGCCAAGATAATGCACACAGCTGGGGTCTGCAGCTTGTACCTGTCTGCTTTATCTATGTTGGGTATCAAAATACAAGGGACCCTACACCATTTTTTCCAACAATTTAATTATTTTTACACTCCACCTCCTGATCCAAACAGCTAGTGTGAGTGTAACCAATCACAGACAGCAGCATAGAGAGTGGGCAGGGAAACCGTGCATATTCATGCACTTTAATGATCGCACCAGAAAGGAGTGTGACAGCTGCAGGGAAGCGCTGTAAGTATTATTCTCCTGCTTTAATAACCGCACGTAATTTTTAGTTTTATTTTCCATGTGCCTCCCAATCACAGTAGTGCGAGTAGCAAAGATGACTACAGCATTATTGTGATTGGCAAGCAATCCCTGCATGTTTAGTGGCTATAAATCAGGTGTAAAACATGTGGGAAGGGGACTCGAAACTCACAAGACCAAAATACTCAACGAGTAATGGATATCGGGAATACCTTAAAATTCATATGAGTAACTAATAGTGCTGAATATATTCGCTGATCATTAGTTAGTAGTACAACATTTCTTTCACAATACACCAGCCTGAAGAGGATGGTGGCTATGATTTGGAAGGTGTCAGGTCATTTCAACCATTTATTTGTCATAAAGCAAGCCCTCCTGGGTTTGCAAAAACTGATTAGTCTTACAAAGCACCAAATTATTTGTAATTTCACACCCAGCTCTAATTACAAATGTTAAAGCCTCTATCTGAGTGCTATAAAGAAATGACAGACTCTGTCATGCAGCAGCCAATCTAAAGCATGTGTTATTTTGAGATCTGCCATTGACAGCTGAGGAAGGAAAACCATTAACGGGTTTGTCCTCTATTTGGACAATAACTTCTGATTCCACATGTTTCCCCCATGTAAAATAATTGTCTGCACTCACCTCCCGTACTGGCACCATTCCATCGCTGTCGGTGCTCACGTTCCTTGAGCTCATGTGATATCACAATGCCCCACATTCAATCACCTTTGGCTGCCAATACATTCTGTGCATACAGCATTGAGTCTTTCATTCATATGACTCACTGTCATAATTCTATATGCTGCTGACTAGGGATGAGCGAACCCTAAGGCGGGCTTTGCACACTGCGACATCGCAGGTGCGATGTCGGTGGGGTCAAATTGAAAGTGACGCACATCCGGCATCGCTTGCGACATCGCAGTGTGTAAAGCCTGGATGATACGATTAACGAGCGCAAAAGCGTCGTAATCGTATCATCAGTACAGCGTCGGCGTAATTCATAATTACGCCGACGCGATGGTCCGATGTTGTTCCTCGCTCCTGCGGCAGCACACATCGCTGTGTGTGAAGCCGCAGGAGCGAGGAACATCTCCTACCGGCGTCACTGCGGCTTCCGTAGGATATGCGGAAGGAAGGAGATGGGCAGGATGTTTACATCCTGCTCATCTCCGCCCCTCCGCTCCGATTGGCCGCCTGCCATGTGACGTCGCAGTGACGCCGCACGACCCGCCTCCTTATCAAGGAGGCGGGTCGCTGCCACAGGGACGTCGCACGGCAGGTGAGTGTGTGTGTGAAGCTGGCGTAGCGATAATTTTCGCTACGCCAGCTATCACCACATATCGCTGCTGCGACGGGGGCGGGCACTATCGCACTCGGCATCGCAGCATCGGCCTGCGATGTCACAGTGTGCAAAGTGCCCCTAACTGTAGGGTTCGGGGTTCATACCAAACACCAGGTGTCCGGGTTCTGGAAGTGAACACAGACTTTTACCCATATTTCCAGTTCCTGTTTGGGTTCAGTCACACAAAAAAAAAGGAAGCAAAATGCCTGTCACACTTCTTCAGGTTCTGCTCATTACATCTTATGCATATATTCTGCTTCTCCCACCCACTATCTGTGACAGCGTCTGGGATTTGGTTGCAGTCAGAATTTCAGCGTCCTGGAGTCTCTGATTGCATGCGCTCACAATGACTGTCTTGGTCCCCTAAGGGAGTGTAAAAATAAATAAATAAAATGATGTAAGGTCACCCTGCACAGATAAAGCATATGTCTAAAGGCTGCAGCCCCAAGCTGTTGAGTTATGTTGGCTATGTATAAAAAAGCGTCACCATGCGTTTTTTTTAATTATTGAAATAAATAATAAAAAAAAAACATGCGTTCCCCCCAATTTTGTTACTCAGTTAAGATAAAGCCGACAGCTGGAGGCTCATATTCTCAGGCTGGGGAGGTCCATGGTTATTGGACCCCTCCACTGCCTATTTATAGCAGCCCACAGCCACCTATAATTGTTGCATCTATTAAATGCAACAATTCCAGCTCTTTATCTATTTATTCCTAATAGCCCTGGTGTGGTTTCAATCAAGGTAATAAAAGGGGTTAATGACAGGTGTGATTTGTTAAAAATTACAGTTGATACTAAACCCTAGATTAGTAATAGGTAGGGGTCTATGAGACCCCCTCCCATTACTAATCCTGTAAATGAAAAGAAATAAACACAAATAAAAATCATTTATTTAAAAAAAAAAACACACACACCCTCTTTCTCCAATTTATTAACCCCCACAACACCCAGATCCAATGGAATTCATACCATGACATCTCACGGCAGGGATGGTGGTTTTCTGCCAGGAGATGCAGATTTGGTGCTGGAATTTAAACACCAAATAGCTACACCAAATCTATATCTCTTTGTAAAAACTGTCTGTTTTATCTGCATTTTTTTAATTTATTTAGTTTTCTACCACTATAGGGACTTAGACAGCATGTGTGATTCCAACCAATCACAGACGCCATCATGGAGGGTGGGGGCACAGTCTGACTGCAACCAATCACAGATTCCGGGACTGATGGAAGTGAACACATATGACAGCTAATGATTGGCCGTGAAACAGTGTTATAGCCATGGGGAAGGTTGCTAAGTATAACTGTTCTGCTTTATTCCTTATTTGCTTTCTTTTGCAGCCCCCAAGCCCTTACTAGAGATTATCGATCCTACACCTCTCATTCACTTATCTCTTGATTTTTTTAAGCGAAAATGCCAGCCCACATTCTGTGTATTGCATGGACCATACTTCACTGGTGTGCAAACAGATTATGGAGAAAAGGGGGGAATTGATGCCACTGTGTTGCTGATCCATTGTCTGCTTGAAATGTTTTTAAATATGAAGACTCCAATATGGGTCTCCAAGTTGTGTCTTGTCTGTAGTGGCAGGGTTCTGTGAGCAAGAGGCCTACGCCTCATTCATATTGATTTTTACTGGGTAATAAATTGGTAAATGAATATCTTTATTTCTTTAATATTTTTCTCTTTTGATGTTTTTCATGTTCGCATTTGGTAATCAACAAGGGACCTTGCTATGGATTACGTTGGACTTTAAAAAAAAAATGTAATATATAAGTAAACTAGGGCTGGGCTGTAGTAGGGGAATATTTGTCCAAATAAAATGTATTTTTCTATGTTCAACGACTGTATTAGTAATGAAGGTAACTGGTAGGCGCCTACCCATTACTAATACCAAGGCTTGATGTCAGCTGGCAATTCACAGCTCACATCAACCCTATTTATTACCCCATTTGCCATTACACCAGGAGAATGGGAAGAGCCGAAGTGAAGCGCAAGGATTGGAGCATTTAATGGATGCATCACTTCTGGGGTTCCTGCTGCCTGCTATTTTTAGGCTAGGTACCAATAAACATTTGCCTCCTCAGCCTGAGAATATCAGACCACAGCTAGAATGCCAAAGGTCTGCAAATCTGGAATTGCTGCAAAGGGAGCATTTTTCGACAAAAGCAAAGTTTGAAGGAGGAAATTATTTTATCAAGTAAAAATCATTATTTCTAACTTCACCAATGTCTGGACCATATTTTCTATTCATTATCCAACTCATCTGATAAATGAAAGTATGATTTTTCATGGAAGAGACAAAATTGTCTGGGTGACCCCAAACTTTTGAACTGTAGTATATATATATATATATATATATATATATATATATATATATATATATATATATGTATGTATGTATATATATGTATATATGTATACATATATATATATATATACATATATATATATATATATATATGCATATATATATATATATATATAAATATATATATATTACGGACCACAAGTTTGGACACACCTTCTCATTCAAATAGTTTTCTTCATTTTCAGGACTCTAAAAATTGTAGATTCACACTGAAGACATCAAAACTATGAATTAAAACGTTTGGAATAAAATACTTAAAAAAGTGTGAAACAACTGAAAATATGTCTTAAGCGGGCTTTACACGCTACAATAAATCTTACGATGTGTCGGCGGGGTCACGTCGTAAGTGTCGCACATCCAGCATCGTAAGTAATATTGTAGCGTGTAAAACCTACGTGCATCTGCGATTGAACGAAAAACCGTTCATTGCATGCACGTCGTTCAAAAGCTAAAAATTGTACGTCGGGTTGTTTAATGTTCCCGAGGTAGCACACATCGCAATGTGTGACACCCCGAGAACGATGAATAGATCTCACCTGTGTCCCGGGGCTCCCGCCGACAATGCAGAAGGAAGGAGGTGGGCGGGATGTTAACGTCCCGCTAATCTCCGCCCCTCCGCTTCTACTGGCCGGCTGCCACGTGACGTCGCTGTGACGCCGAACGTCCCTCCCACTCCAGGAAGTGGATGTTTGCTCCCACATCGAGGTCGTATGGAAGTGTAAGTACATGTGATGTGAAATAATCGTTTGTGCGACACGGTCAACAAATTGAACGTGCCGCACATACGATGGGGGTGGGTACGATCGCATATGATATCGTATGCGTAATTGTACCGTGTAAAGCAGGCTTTATATTCTAGGTTCTTCAAAGTAGCCACCTTTTGCTTTCAATACTACTTTGCACACTCTTGGCATTCTCTTGATGAGCTAAAAGAGGTAGTCACTAGAAATGGTCTTCCAACAGTCTTGGAGGAGTTCCCAGAGATGCTTAGCCCTTGTTGGCCCTTTTGCCTTCACTCTGCGGTCCAGCTCACCCCAAACCAACTTGATTGGGTTCAGGTCTGGTGACTGTCGAGACCAGGTCATCTGGCGTAGCACCACATTACTCTCCTTCTTAGTCAAATAGCCCTTACATAGCCTAGAGGTGTGTTTGGGATCATTGTCCTGTTGAAAAATAAATTATGGTCCAACTAAACGCAAACCAGATGGAATAGCACGCCACTGCAAGATGCTGTGGTAGCCATGCTGGTTCTGTATGCCTTCAATTTTGAATAAATCCCCAACAGTGTCACCATCAAAATACCTCCACACCATCACACCTCCTCCTCCATGCTTCACGGTGGGAACCAGCCATGTAGAGTCCATCAATTCACCTTTTCTACAAAGACACGGTGGTTCGATGCAAAGATCTCAAATTTGGACTCATCAGACCAAAGCACAGATTTCCACTGGTCTATTGTCCATTCCTTGTGTTCTTTAGCCCAAACAAGTCTCTTCTGCTTGTTGCCTGTCCTTAGCAGTGGTTTCCTAGCAGCTATTTTACCTGAAAGGCCTGCTGCACAAAGTCTCCTTTTAACAGTCGTTCTAGAAATGAGAAGGTGTGTCCAACCTTTTGGTATGTACCAATATATATATATATATATATATATATATATATAGTATGTATATACACTGTGTGCAGACTTATTAGGCAAATGAGTATTTTGATCACGATATCTTTATACATGTTGTCCTACTCCAAGCTGTATAGGCTGAGAGCCAACTATCAGTTAAGTAAATCAGGTGATGTGCATCTCTGTAATGAGGAGGGGTGCGGTGTAATGACATCAACACCCTATATCAGGGGGACATACTTATTAGGCAACTTCCTTTCCTTTGGCAAAATGGGTCAGAAAAGAGATTTGACGGGCTCTGAAAAGTCCATATTGTGAGCTGTCTTGCAGAGGGATGCAGCAGTCTTGAAATTGCCAAACTTTTGAAGCGTGATCACCGAACAATCACACGTTTCATGGCAAATAGCCAACAGGGACGCAAGAAGTGTGTTGGGCAAAAAAGGAGCAAAATAACTGCCCATGAATTGAGGAAATTCAAGCGTGAAGCTGCCAAGATGCCATTTGCCACCAGTTTGTCCATATTTCAGAGCTGCAACATTACTGGGGTATCAAAAAGCACAAGGTGTGCCATACTCAGGGACATGGCCAAGGTAAGGAAGGCTGAAAAACAACCACCTTTGAACAAGAAGCAAAAGATAAAATGTCAAGTCTAGGCCAAGAAATATCTTAAGACTGATTTTTCAAAGGTCTTATGGACTGATGAAATGAGAGTGACTCTTGATGGGCTAGATGGATGGGCCAGAGGCTGGATCAGTAAAGGGCAGAAGACTCCACTCCGACTCACACGCCAGCAAGGTGGAGGTGGGGACTGGTATGGGCTGGTATCATCAAAGATCAACTTGTAGGACCTTTTCGGGTTGAGGATGGAGTGAAGCTCAACTTCCAGACCTACTGCCAGTTTCTAGAAGACAACTTCTTCAAGCAGTGGTACAGGAAGAAGTCGGTATCGTTAAAATACCCATGATTTTCATGCAGGACAATGCTCCATCACATGCATCCAACTACTCCACAGTAAGCTGGCCAGTAAAGGTCTAAAAGATGGAAAAATAATGACATGGCCCCCCGTGTTCACCTGATCTAAACCCCATAGAGAACATGTGGTCCCTCATAAAATGTAAGATCTACAGGGAGGGAAAACAGTGCACCTCTCGGAGCAGTGTCTGGAGGCTGTGGTGGCTGCTGCACGCAACGTTGATCATAAATAGATCAAGCAATGACAGAATCTATGAATGGTAGGCTGCTGAGTGTCATCAGAAACAAAGGGGGCTATATTGGTCACTAATTTTTGGGGGTTTTGTTTTTGAATATCAGAAATGTTTATTTCTAAATTTTGTGCAGTTATATTGGTTTACCTGGTGAAAATAAACAAGTGAGATGGGAATAGGTTTGGTTTTTATTAAGTTGCCTAATAATTCTGCACAGTAATAGTTACCTGCACAAACAGAAATCCTCCTAAGATAGCCAAATCTAAAAAAGCCCACTCCAATAATAAGCTTTGATATTTATGAGTCTTTTGGGTTGATTGAGAACATAGGTGTTGATCAATAATAAAAATAATCCGCTAAAATATAGCTAATAAGTCTGCACGCAGTGTATATATATATATATATATATATATATACACATATATATATATACAGTACTGACCAAAAGTTTGGACACACTTTCTCATCTCTAGAACAATTATTAAGAGGAGACTTTGTGCAACATGCCTGCATGGTAAAATAGCTGCTAGGAAACCTCTGCTAAGGACAGGCAACAAGCAGAAGAGACTTGTTTGGGCAAAAGAACACAAGGAATGGACATTAGACCAGTGGATATCTGTGCTTTGGTCTGATGGGTCCAAATTTGAGATCTTTGGATCCAACCACCGTGTCTTTGTAGAAAAAGTGAACGGATGGACTCTACATGGCTGGTTCCCACCATGAAGCATGGAGGCGGAGGTGTGATGGTGTGGGGGGGCTTTGCTGGTGACACTGTTGGGGATTTATTAAAAATTGAAGGCATACTGAACCAGCATGGCTACCACAGCATCTTGCAGCGGCGTGCTATTCCATCCGGTTTGCGTTTAGTTGACCATCACTTGTTTTTCAACAGGACAATGACCCCAAACACACCTCCAGGCTGTGTAAGGGCTATTTGACTAAGGAGAGTGATGGGGTGCTACACCAGGTGACCTGGCCTCCACAGTCACCAGACCTGAAACCAATCGAGTTGGTTTGGGGTGAGCTGGACCGCAGAGTGAAGGCAAAAGGACCAACAAGTGCTAAGCATCTCTGGGAACTCCTTCAAGACTGTTGGAAAACCATTTCCGGTGACTACTTCTTGAAGTTCAGCAAGAGAATGCTAAGACTGTGCAAAGCAGTAATCAAAGCAAAAGGTGGCTACTTTGAAGAACCTGGAATATAAGACATATTTTCAGTTGTTTCACACTTTTTTAAGTATTTCATTCCACATGTTTTCATTCATAGTTTTGATGTCTTCAATGGGAATTAGAAGTTTAGAGTCATGAAAATAAAGAAAACTCTTTGAATGAGAGGGTGTGTCGAAACTTTTGGTCTGTACTGTATATATATGTTTCTTTACCTTGTTTGGAAGGTCTATGAGCTTTGACATACATGGCCGAACTTTGCTTGATGATCCATCCTATAGTGAATGCATCAATCCTATGCTGATGGTAATGAAGACACCTTGTTTGAATGCCCATGAGCATTCCTGGACTAAGGCCTTGTGTGCATGCTGCATTTTTTTCCGCATTTTTGCACATTTTTTAGGCACAGTTTTGCTCCCAAAACTGTATGCATTTCCTTTCCCAGGAAAATCTATGAGATTTCAGTTTCTCTGTCCACGCGCTGCAGCTTTTTCTTGGCTGCGTCTTTGTGGTGACCACCAAGATGCAGCATGTCAAAATCTTTCTGCTTTTTTGCCAGCATTTTTGAGCCCTTCCAGACAATAAATTTGACTTAAATTAACAATGCCATTTTGCTTACTTGTTTTTGTTTTTTTTTTTTGTTGTTGAATTAGTCGGTGACCGCCAACCTTGCCGTGCACCTCAATTTGGTTTGTTTTTCCACCTGTCTTGATTTTGGCAATTGGTGACTGTTCACATTCAGTCATCAGGCCCTGTCCACAGGCTATTTACTTCATGTAGTATGTGCTTGGGTCTGTCCCGCCCACAGCCATGACTCAGTCATGGGTACGGGATTGAAAAACACCAGGTAAGTGCTACTATGAACATTTCTACTTTTTCATACAATATGTGAGGCCGCATGGCACATTTTATATAAAAATATTTTAGAGTAGGACTGTCCCAAAGAGATTTGCCGTGACGTGGCGGGGTAGCTCAAGAAATTGCAATTTTTTGCCAAAAATCTCAAATTTATAATAGTACAGTTTGGATTTTTTTTGTGCAGTGCACATCTTATAATACATGCCATTTTGAGTTTAGCTGGCTTTCTTAGCTTTTTTTTTTTAATACGTACACATGTGATTGACTGTGTAATTTTCAGCAGGCTAACAAAAATGACAAGACCTTTTTACCTCGTTCACCAGCAAATTGACAGCAGGCAGTACTGACTAGCAATACCTAGAAATGTAATTGATTGGCATATTGGAAGCAGGTTGTAATAAGTAGCAATAGCTATTTAGTTTCTTTACTGGCAACTCTTTAGCAGGCACTGACAAGTACCTAGCCCTATTTCTATCATTAAATGTTGATTTGTGGCACACAGCTTTCCCTACACTGCACGTCCCTATTCTGCACTATCGCTCTCCTATCTATCTCAACTACCTATCAATAAACCCTTAACTAAGCTAACTGTCCAGCACCAGTGGCAGCACCTTCCCTAATGTTTAGCATTCACAAAATGGCACTTACTCCACATGTCTCCAATTTATTTGCAGAGGGACATGTGATTTAGGAAGCCAATCACACAAACCCTTGTGTCTGAACCTTGTGGATGTTTGCTGCACCCTGATTGGCTGCAGGAACAATCGCAAATAAAGTTATGTAAAAAAAAAATGGTGCCATACTCATCTGGTGTCTCCTGAGTCCGCACTCCCTCCACTCATTAAGCATGTGCCCCCATTCATCACACAGCACCATAATCCTATACAAAATCTTATCATTAAAAAAGTATTATTTTAAAACGCGATCAGTAGTGATGAGCGAGTACTAAAAAGCTCGGGTGCTCGAGGCTCGGGCCGAGCATCCCAAGATACTCGTGTACTCGGCCCGAGCACCGAGCCCAATGTTATCCTATGGGGGACCCGAGTATTATTCTGAAATGACCACCGGCAGCATGTAGAAACCATAAAACTGTAAATTAAAAAAAAAAACGTGCGTGTGTGTGTAAGCGTGCATATATATATACACGCGGAGTGGAGAGCGGGAGGGGCCGTAGCCGAGCGGGGAAGTGTCGGGCTAAAGGCACGGTCATGCTGTGAGGGCCGGCCAATCACTGCAATTCCACAACAGGGCTGTGGCATTGCAGTGGTCTGCCAGCCAATCCCTGCATAAGGGCTGGCTCTAAAAAGAGCGCCAACATGAAGACCACGAGTACAGCACGAGTATTGCGAGATTACTCGGTCCCCGCCGAGTAGCCCGAGTACAGTGATACTCGTGCGAGTACCGAGTAGTAACAAGCATACTCGCTCATCACTAGCGATCAGTAATCAAACAAAACTGAACATTACTGACTTTTGGGGAAAGTGCTGGGGGTTACTGAGCCTGAACGACCAATTAAGACTCATACCGAATTTGATATTGGCAATCCTTTATCAAACAGGTTAGCTCATCTCTAGCCCTTACTAACACCATTTTATAACACATAAGTTTGGGTCACTTAGACTTATATGAGGTTCATCCGTGGTCAGGTTCGGCTGCAGAACTCGATTTTTTTGTCTGTGTTGTCTGGGTTTGTCTGTGCTGGTTCGACAAACCCGAATATTCACAGGTTCGTTTATCATTAATACTAACTTAACACTGTTTAACACTCCTTTATTACATTATATGTTGTCCTAGCCAACTGTGATGTTTTGGTGCAATCTACTGGTCACTTTCATGCATTGCTACTTTTTACTTGTTTTCAGTCTTTTGATAGTTTAAATATATTCATTGTATTTTTTAATCATTTTTTCTTAGTCATAGGCATCTTTCTTTCTTGGATTCAATGCTAACTAGTTAGTGCTGAGTAACTACATTTGTTTACAATATTGCCAATTAACATATCAGAAAAAGGTTTTTATTTATGCCTGTATATTTGATGGTTATTATTTCATTTTACTTACCTATTTGAGCTGTATGTATCAATTTGGTACATTTCTCTAGCAGTGGAGTACTGTGCCAATAGCTATATTTATTGATCAGACAACAGACGGTGAGGGAACCTCACATTCTTAAACCCTTATTGGCTCACCAACAGGCACAACATATTGTACACTTCCAGCAAGAACTCAAGTTGGTAGAAGCAACAGAGTCTCACCCTTCCGCTAGCCCACAAGGGATTAGAATCTTTGTGCTTTCGAGGCTTTCAGGGCCAACTATCCCAGCCAGCAGCACCCTGCTTTTGGCAGGCACCCACTTAGGAAGCTGACCAAGCACAGAAAGATATGTAGAAGATGTTCAAGTTGTCCCAAATTGGGTTCTCTAAACAAATTTGTGGGATCAGCATTGAGCAGTGAAGCAGTTCTGTGTTTCTTTAGCTGGAACCATAGCTCCTCTGCAGAAATCCTGTAAAATAGCCTAAGTGAACCAGTTCTGTGAACCCTCATACAGTCATATGAAAAAGTTTGGGCACCCCTATTAATGTTAACCTTTTTTCTTATAACAATTTGGGTTTTTGCAACAGCTATTTCTGTGCAATCCGCATTTTAACAAAATTTGACAAGTGCAAAAGTATGGGCACCTCAACATACAAGAGACATTAATATTTTGTAGATCTTCCTTTTGCAAAAATAACAGCCTCTAGTCGCTTAATGTAGCTTTTAATGAGTTCCTGGATGCTGGATGAAGGTATATTTGACCAATCCTGTTTACAAAACAATTTCAGTTAAGTTTGATGGTCGCTGAGTATGGACAGCACGTTTCAAATCATCCCACAGATTTTCAATGATATTCAGGTCTGGGGACTAGGATGGCCATTCCAGAACATTGTAATTGTTCCTCTGCATGAATGCCTGAGTAGATTTGAAGTGGTGTTTTGGATCATTGTCTTGCTGAAATATCCATTCCCTGCGTAAATTCAACTTTGTCACTGATTCTTGCACATTATTGTCAAGAATCTGCTAATACTGAGTTGAATCCATGCGACCATCAACTTTAACAAGATTCCCGGTGCCGGCATTGGCCACACAGCCCCAAAGCATGATGGAACCTCCACCAAATTTTACTGTGGGTAGCAAGTGCTTTTCTTGGAATGCCGTGTTTTTTTGCCTCCATGCATAACGCCTTTTTGCATGACCAAACAACTCAATCTTTGTTTCATCAGTCCACAGGACCTTCTTCTAAAATGTAACTGGCTTGTCCAAATGTGCTTTTGCATACCTCAGGCAACTCTGTTTGTGGCGTGCTTGCAGAAACGGCTCCTTTCGCATCACTCTCCCATACAGCTTCTCCTTGTGCAACGTGCGTTGTATTGTTGACCGATGCACATTGACACCATCTGCAGCAAGATGATGCTGCAGGTCTTCGGAGGTGGTCTGTGGATTGTCCTTGACTGTTCTCACCATTCTTCTTCTCTGCCTTTCTGATATTTTTCTTGGCCTGCCACTTCTGGGCTTAACAAGAACTGTACCTGTGTTCTTCCATTTCCTTACTATGTTCCTCACAGTGGAAACTGACAATTTAAATCTCTGAGACAACTTTTTGTATCCTTCCCCTGAACAACTATGTTGAATAATCTTTGTTTTCAGATCATTTGAGAGTTGTTTTGAGGAGCCCATGATGCCACTCTTCATAGGAGATTCAAATAGGAGAACAACTTGCAAGTGGCCACCTTAAATACCTTTTCTCATGATTGGATACCCCAGCCTATGAAGTGCAAAGCTCAATGAGGTTACAAAACCAATTTAGTGCTTTAGTAAGTCAGTAAAAAGTAGTTAGGAGTGTTCAAATCAAGAAATTGATAAAGGTGCCTATACTTTCGCACCTGTCAAATTTTGTTTAAATGCGGATTGCACATTTTCTGTTAGTACAATAAACCTCATTTCAATCCAGAAATATTACTCAGTCCATCAGTTATTAGATATATGAAACAGAAATAGCTGTTGCAAAAACTCAAATTGTTATAAAGAAAAAAGGTTAACATTAGTAGGGGTGCCCAAACTTTTTCATATGACTGTAGTTAAAACCGTAGCTCCTCAGCCGAGGTCATATATAATATTGCAAGTGAAGCAGTTCTGTGATTCCCCCAGCTGGAATCAAAGCTAATATGACCTTCTCTTACAGGATTGGTTAAGATGGCTGCCCTCTTTCGCAAGTTCAATATGAATGCATAATTTTCTGGGGTCTGGGGTCATGTTCGGGCCAAGTCCTGTCCTGAGCTGAAATTGTAGAGATTAGCGAACCTGAAATTTGGATAACGATGTTCGTACCAAACACAGACTTTAGAGAAAAAGAGTAATCGGAGTTCGGAGTACCCTTGGTGCTTTGCCCAGTGTGAGTCACTTGAAGTGTTTGAATGGCTTAAACTGGGGGTAACAACAGCCTGATTGGGAGTAGTGTACACCAAACAAAAAAAAAGAAAATCCCTGCCCAACCCACCCCGTTAGTAATCTGCTTATGGTTGGCTTCCTCTGGGCAGAGACCCAAACTGCCCAATTAGTGACTTCCATTGGGGTTTAGGTCAAGTCTAGGTCCCAAACCGAACTTTATCTAAAATCCAGCTGAATCCACCGAACCGAACTTCCATGGGTTCAGTCATCTCTGCTTAGCAATCTGTTTGGCCCATATATTCTTATTACACCTTGCGAATACTACAAACTTTGGGCTAAGCAATATTTAAGCAGAAAAAAAATTAAATTTTCCTTTTCACATCCAAATTTAAAATTCTTCTGTAAAGCACTTATGTGTTCTAAGTACAACACACCACTAGATGAATAGCTTAAATGTAAAAACCCAAGAAAAAAAATGAACGAATTGCCTATTGTTTATTTCAGGTTTCAATTAAGGCCCCGTCACACACAACGAGATCACTAACGAGATCGTTGCTGAGTCACAGTTTCTGTGACGTCGCAACGATCTCGCCAGCGATCTTGTTATGTGTGACACTTACCAGCGATCAGGCCCCTGCTGTGAGATCGCTAGTCGTTGCCGAATGGTCCAGACCATTTTCTTCAAAGGCGATGTCTTGCTGGGCAGGACACATCACTGTGTTTGATGCCTACCAAGACCTCCTAACAGGGTCGTTATACACTCGTATATTTAATGATCTGCCGAGATCAATATACAGGTCGCTCATCGTTACTGTGTTGTTGGGACTTACCAGCAATCTGTTATGGGGGGCCGGCAGATTAGGAGTATATATCCCAATCGCCAGTCGGGGCCCACCGTGCTCCAGATGATAATGGAGCTGCTGGAATCCTGTGGGTTAGGCGGAGACTATAGAGCTGGATGGCTCTGAGATAACTCAAGGAACACAGCAAGCAAGGGTTACTCCAAGCGGAGTCTCCCTTTTTTTCCAAAAATTGTGCCCGACACACACCCACCCATTCAGTGGCAGCACTTGTGCCCTAGTTGTACACTTCACAGCTAGATTTGCATCAAGCACATTCAAAAATATGCCATACTTAACCGTCCCCAGGAGGACACCGGGGTAGGTAGCAAATTCTTTCCTGATCCCAGCTCTGTGCATCTTGGATCATTTTTAAAAACAATGTAAGCAAGGGTTACTCCAAGCGGAGCCTCCTTTTTTTCCAAAAATTGGGCCACACACACACCCACCACTTCAGTGGCAGCACTTGTGCCCCAGTTGTACACTTCACAGCTAGATTTGCATCAAGCACATTCAAAAATACGCCATGCTTAACCGTTTCCAGGATGACATCGGGGTAGGTAGCAAAGTCTTTCCTGATCCCAGCTCTGTGCATCTTAGATCATTTTTAAAAACAATGTAAGCAAGGGTTACTCCAATCGGAGTCTCCCTTTTTTCCAACAATTGGGCCACACACACACCCACCACTTCAGTGGCAGCACTTGTGCCCCAGTTGTACACTTCACAGCTAGATTTGCATCAAGCACATTCAAAAATACGCCATACTTAACCGTTCCCGGGATGACACCGGGGTAGGTAGCAAAGTCTTTCCTGATCCCAGCTCTGTGCATCTTGGATCATTTTTAAAAAAACACAGCAAGCAAGGGTTACTCCAAGCGGAGTCTCCCTTTTTTTCCAAATATTGTGCCCCACACACACCCACCCATTCAAGGGCAGCACTTGTGCCCTACTTTTACACTTCACAGCTAGGTTTGCATCAAGCACATTCAAAAATACGCCATACTTAACCGTCCCCAGGGTGACACCGGGGTAGGTAGCAATTTCTTTGCTGAACCATGACTTGTTCATCTTGGCTCCTTTTAAAAAACACAGCAAGCAAGGGTTACTCCAAGCTGAGTCTCCCTTTTTTTCCAAAAATTGTGCCCCACACCCACCCACCCATTCAGTGGCAGCACTTGTGCCCCAGATGTACACTTCACAGCTAGATTTGCATCAAGCACATTCAAAAATACGCCATACTTAACCGTCCCCAGCATGACACCGGGGTAGGTAGCAAAGTCTTTGCTGAACCATGACTTGTTCATCTTGGCTCCTTTTAAAAAACACAGCAAGCAAGGGTTATTCCAAGTGGAGTCTCCCTTTTTTCCAAAAATTGTGCCCCACACACACCCACCCATTCAGTGGCAGCACTTGTGCCCTAGTTGCAAACAGGATGTTTTGATTTGCATCAAGCACATTCCAAATCCACAAGCATTTATTCTCCCCAGGATGACACAGGGGTAGTAAATTCCTTGTGGATCCATGACTTGTTTATTTTAATGAACGTTAGTCTGTCCACATTGTCACTGGACAGACGCATGCGCTTATCTGTCAGCACACACCCAGCAGCACTGAAGACACGTTCAGAGACAACGCTGACAGCTGGACACAACAAAATCTCCAAGGCGTAAGTGGAGAGCTATGGCCATTTTTCAAGATTTGAAGCCAAAAATGAGCAAGGCTCCATTTGCAAAGTCATGGCATCGATGTTCATTTGGAGATACTCCTGTATCATCCTCTCCAGCCGTTGACTATGTGTCAGACTTGTTGTCTCTGTTGGCTTTGCAAAGGAGGGTCCAAAAAAATTATGAAAGGATTCCATAAAATTGCAGTTACCAGCACCAGATACGGTGCTACTGGCACAGGTAGACTGTTGAAGATGACGAGACCGTCCCATGTTTGTCAAGTTACAACTGGGAGATTCACTCCCTGCACCTGCACAGTTGTTTGGTGGAAAAGCCGAGCTAAGATCGAGTAACAGCTTCTGCTGATACTCCTGCATATGTGCGTCCCTTTCTATGGCTGGAAATATGTCACAAAATTTGGACTTGTACCGGGGATCTAATAGTGTGGCAAGCAAGTAGTCATCATCACTTCTAATTTTGACAATACGAGGGTCATGTTGGAGGTCATGTGTCTTGCGCAGCCATGCGGACCAAGTCCACGCTGTGTTTGTGGCATAGAGGTGCTAACCGTTCTTTCTTCCTCTGACATCTCCCCCCAACCTCTTTCAACTGAAATTTGACCAAGGTCTCCCTCATCCGCTGCGTCATCCATGTCCATGGACAGTTCGTCCTCCATTTCTTCATATTCTCCTGCACCTTCCTCAACATTTAACCTGCTACCATGTGCCCTTGTTGATCCCTGTCCCCCATGGTCCCATGCCTGCCGCGTTGGTGATGATGAGCGTCTGGACCTTGGTGATGGTGTTGTCCCTTGCGCATATGAATCCTCCTGTAGTTCCTCCCCTTCCTGTTGTCCCACCCCCTTACTCCGAATAGTGTTTAGCGTGTGCTCCAGCATGTAAATGACTGGAATTGTAATGCTGATAATGGCATTGTCAGCGCTAAACATATTCGTCGCCATGTCGAAACTGTGCAGAAGGGTGCATAGGTCCTTGATCTGAGACCACTCCATCAGGGTGATCTTCCCCACCTCCGCATCTCGTTGGCCCAGGCTATACGTCATGACTTATTGCACCAGGGCTCGGCGGTGCTGCCACAGTCGCTGTAACATGTGGAAAGTCGAATTCCAGCATGTCGCCACATCGCATTTCAGGCGATGAACCAGCAGGCCGAAAGACTTCTGGAGCGATGCAAGTCGCTCAGCTGCGGCGGTTGAACGGCGGAAGTGAGCAGACAGTTTTCGTGCCCTGGTCAGAAGGCCATCTAGGCCGGGATAGTGTGTTAAAAATTGCTGGACAACAAGGCAAGACTTGTGCAGCAGACCCTTCACCATCTATCACCATAGTTACCCAGTGCCCAGTCAGCGACATGTAACGTCCCTGTCCATGCTTACTGGTCCAAGTATCGGTGGTGAAAGGCACCCGTTGACACACAGAGTTTCTCAAGGAAGCGGTGATGTTGTGTACGATATGCTGGTGTAGCGCAGGCACACCTTTCTTAGAAAAGTAGTGGCGACTGGGCATCTGGTACTGGGGCACAGCGACAGACATAAGGTCTCTAAAATCCTGTGTACCCACCAGGCGGAAAGGCAGCATTTCGGTAGCCAAGAGCTTACAGAGGGATAAAGTCAATCTCTTAGCTTTGTCATGGGTCGCAGGAAATGGCCTTTTATTTGTCAACATCTGAGGGACAGAGATCTGGCTGCTCTGTGTAGACGGTGTTGAGTAGGGTGTCCCTGGAAAAATGCAGGTTTGTGAGGAAAGTGCAGGCGGAGACATGATGTTGCCTTCATCCAACGTTGGTGCTATCGATGTCTGAGAGAGTTGTTTCCCCTTCCAAACCAACTGACGACCTACCAAGCAAACTGCCTGTTGCAGTTACAGTGGTGGAAGTTGTGCGTGGAAAACCAGGTGTGACAGTTGTCCCCACAGTCCTAGAAGATGAAGAGCGCGCGGATGCACTGGAAGGGGCAGGCCGTGGATGGTTCACTCCGCTAGGCCGCATTGCAGAACGGTGAGCTTCCCACTGGGACATATGATATTTATTCATGTGACGATTCATGAAAGAAGTTGTCAAACTGCTGAGGTTTTGCCCTCTACTAACAGAATCACGACAAATTTTATAGATCACATAATTTGGGCGATCTTTTTCTATGTCAAAAAAGGACAAGGCTAGGCAAGGCTTAGAGGGCATGCGACCTGCTGAGCCCCCCCGACTAGTGCTCAGAGGCAGAGTGGTGGCTGAGGATGCAGTTGTAGACGTGCTACCAGTGCTCTGACTCTGTCCAGGAAGGCGCAAGGTAACTTCGTCGTCGGTTGCATCCTCCTCCACCGCCTCTGTTGACCTCCTCGAGTGCCTGACTGTGGGTTGGCAGTAGGTGGGATCTAGAACTTCCTCATCAATTGTTGTGTTTGCACTCCCCTCACCCTCAGACCGAGCCTCTTTTTGCCCTGACCGAATATTTAAGTTGTCATTACAATCTGGTATCTGCGTCTCATCATCATCAGTATGTTCCTCATTGTCTATAACCACAGGTGTTACAGTTTTTGACAAAGGGTCAACATTATGCTCAGAAACTTGGTCCTCACGGCCTGAATCAGAGTCACAAAGGTTCTGGGCATCACTGCAGACCATTTCCTGGTCTGTACTCACTGTAGCTTGGGAGCAGACCTCTGATTCCCAGGCTATAGTGTGACTGAACAGCTCTGCAGACTCAGCCATCTCAGTTCCACCATACTGTGCAGGGCGGATGGAGACTTCAGAGCTGGGAGAAAGCAAGTTTGATTGGGATGACAACTCAGAGGACTGGTGTTTTTTGGATGCGTTGTTGAGGTTGCTGAGAGGGCACTTGTTGGACCACTTGAGATCCATTCAAGCATTTTCCTTTTTTGGCCATCATCTACCTTTGTTCCAGTTGTTTGTGTCCGTAAAAAAGGGAGCACATCGGATTGTCCATGGTAAGTAGTAGACATCTTACTTTTGCTGGTAGATGGTCTATCTTCAGCAGATGTTAATGGAGCTTTGCCACCTTCCCCACGGACAAACCCTTTTTTTCCTTTTCCAACACGCCTCTTCCCCTTTGCACCAGCATCTGTTATTTTGCCACTCATGTTCATTGCGACAAGATTGTGCACTTAAAATGTGGTAGTAAAAATTGGGAGGTGGTGTAGATTTCAGCGGTGGTCTAGCTTTATTAACAGCAGAATAATAAAGAATAATTATCCCTGACAATGCAACTACGGCCCTTAAACTGGCAGCATAAATTGCTAGTATAATGGCTTTGTAACAATGAGCTTGGATGTTCAATGCAGACGTGCTGCAAATATCTTTGCATTAGTTGGACAATACAGAAGTCCAACAGCCACTTTTATGATGCCACTAAGTTCACTCAGTGTTTGCTAGTATAATGGCTTAGTAACAATGAGTTTGAGTGTGCAGTGCAGGCAGACGTACTGCAAATATCTTTGCACTACTGGGACAATACAGAAGTCCAACAGCCACGTTTAGGATGCCACTAAGTTTACTCAGTGTTTGCTAGTATAATGGCTTAGTAACAATGAGTTTGAGTGTGCAAAGGGCAGGAGGGTACAGTGGCAGGGTTGTGGGTCTTGGTAGAGGAAAGGAAGCCTGCCTTTCTATCCCTCCTAATGGGGAAATGCAGCGAGGAAATCCCTGACCTTAGCTACACAGACGCTGTCATCTTGTGTAGCTGTTAAACTCTGTTTTAAACTCTGTCACCTATGGCTCTGACCCTGCCGGTATGAGCCCTTAACAGGACTGATAGAAAGTGCTATCCCTATTCTGTACAGCGCTGTGTATGGAGCGTACACAGCAGTATCGGAGATAGGAGTGATGACTGACACCAAGGACGCAGAAGGCAAATAATGGCGTGCTGGAGGAAATGTCCGGTTTTATAATGCAGGGACATGTGACATGGACATCCTATCACACATGCTGTTGCTTCTATGGCTAAAAGTCCACTTAGCTGTGTATGTGTCTGGGATTGGCTGACATGCTGGCCCGCCCCACTACACGCACGCGCTTAGGGAAGGAAGACAAGGAAAAAAAAAAATGGCGATCCCCATTATCCTGGAGAACCTCGAACCGCGAACCGCGCTCAACTCTAGTAACAACAGATTTTTTTGTTCTAAAACACTCAAGGCAACAATATACCACACGGTACCAGAATTAATCCTATGGCCACATTTCCAACCTAGTGACTGCGGAGACAGTTGTTCTGAGCTTCAACTAATAATCCTTAAAGCTTTTAGGCGTCAGACATAGATTTCAGGTAGTAAAGGGATTCTTTATATGAAAAGCCATTTCTAATACAGTTTATAATCAACATCTTGTTTGTGATTTTCTTATGATTCCTAATAGTAATTGACACTTACCTGGGTATAACCATAAATATTTAAGTGTTGTATTATCTGCAATGATGTCTTCGATGACTGATCGCCGATTACGCCCACCAGTTTGCCATTACTGAGACAAGAATAGTTGGGGACTAAATCTCCAGAACCGGATAAAATCTGTAACACATTCTCTACGGCTTTATTTTCATTATTACAGGAATCGGTCACATGATATCCAAGGGTCACATTGGGCAAAATATATGGATTCTTGTTAATCTCATCTATGGCGAACATAAAGGCCAGAACATATTTATAGAAGGAAGGTACCGGACTGTAATTAGATAAAAAGAAAATAAAACAATATTAAACTGCAGTATATCAACATAGAAGAAAAAAATATATATATTCTTTAAAATACTGTAATAAAATAAACTATGTAGTTCATATTATTTAATTTAAACATTTTATATACTGCATAAAGTATATCTCAAAAATGCACCCCTTTCAATTTTTGTAAATATTTTATTATACTTTTTCCTGGGACAGCACTGAAGATCTGACTGTGATGCAATGTACAGTGTCAGTGTGCAGCTATAAATTTGGTGTCCTCTAAATAACTGAACACACAGACATTAATGTCTAAACTGCTGCCAGCAAAAGTGAGTACATACCTAATTGAAAAATGGCCAATTTGTGCGCAAAGTGTGAAAATTTTGTGTGGCTATCATTATTTTTCCATCACAGCTTTAACTTTCTTAGGTATTGAGTTTACTGGAGCTTCACAGGAGCTGCTGGATCCTCTTCCATGCTCCATGATGACATCTTGAAACTGGTGGATGTTAGAGATCATCTGTTTGAGGAGGCACCACAGAGGGTCAATAGAGTTAAGGTCTGGAGACACTTGGCAAGTCCAGCACCTTAATCCTCAGTTCCTTTAGCAAGGCAAAGGTATGTTTAGGGTCATTATTATGTTGAAAAAAAATAAAGCTTTGAAGCTTAAGAACACCATCCCAAACACAGAAACAAACGCAGCATCATGTTGTGGGGTTTTTGTTTTGTTGGAGGGACTGGTGCACTTCACAAAATAAATGGCGTCATGAGGAAAGAAGATTATGTGACAAGGCAGACGCAACATCTGAAGACATCAGCCAGAAACTTTAAGCTTGGGCGGAAATGGGTCTTCCAAATGGACATTGATACGAAAGCATAATGCCAGACTGGTTACAAAGTGGCTTAATGATAACAAGGTCAATCTTTTGGAGTGGCCATAACAAAGCCCTGATCTCAATCCTATTGACAATTTATGGACAAGGCTGAAATGGCCAGTGCGAGCGTCGACCTACAAACATGGCTCAACTACACCAGTTCTGTCAGGAGAAATGGACCCAAATTCCTACCAACTATTGTGAGAAGCTTGTGGATGGACATCATGTCATACAGTTTAAGGGCAATGGGCCAAATACTAATGCAATGGAGGGAAACTTTTTACTTTGCCAACAGTAATAAAAATGCCTTAAAACATTCTCTCTCTCCCGTTATTTTGGCATTTGGCAAACATAAATAATTTTGGTTCCTAATTGACCGAAAATGGGAAAGGTTTATTCTGATTTCATGTCAGATAGTGAGAAAAACATGCATATGTGTCTTTTTAGATAGTATACATAAAGTTCTGGTTTCAACTGTATATATATATTGTAACATGGAAGTCGGTATGTATCGAAGAGGTGGGGTAAACCTGAATATTTGTCTTGGTTACTGTAGAACCATGAGTCTTATTAGGATATTCCAGCGACAGGTTTATGGATACCAGGAGAGACGGGTGGGTCTGATTGTCCACATACCTCTAACCATGGCTGTGTCTCATATTTTGAAATAGTGTGTCTTTGGTTGATACATGGTCAGTATGGGGAGGTTGTGATGCCTCTGGAAGGAATCCTCTGAGCTAGAAGACGCTCTTCTTCTGACCAGGGTCAGTGAGAGGAGGCTGAAATACCTCCACTGGGATACTTCTGTGGAGAAATTGTATCTGAACCTGCGTGTGAGTACCGCAAGGGAAACAGACTAAAAACTGTATGTATGTTCCTCTAAGCTAGAAGAGGCTTTTGTGTTATGTTGCTAGAGCAGTTAATGTGCTCTTAAAATACACCTGCTGGACTTTTTTAACTAAAAGTGATCCTGTGTGCTATGAGCTCAAACATCAAGCGAGTGAGTAACGCTGTTATAATATAAATAGATAGATAGATAGATAGATAGATAGATAGATAGATAGAATCAAGCATCCTGGTTCTTGAGATGCTTGGCACTCAATTGAGTATCCTGGTACTCAGGCTCTATGCTCAAGTTCCTGTCCGGCATGTTTTGTGGCTGATTCTCAGCCACTAAACATGTGGAGATAGCCTGTCAATCTTGGTAATGCCGTGGTCATGTTGGCAACTGCCATTACTGTGATTGGTCAACCACATGACATCATCAGGTCTATTTAAAACCCAATGACGCCATACTCGGTGTACTTTACCAGGAAATAGTGTAGGGAGGATTTCTGATGGAGAAGAGACAGTGTATTATAGCATTACAGTAGATGCTGTTGCAACATTAAACTAACAATCCTTTTCAGGGCTAATGCAGATAAATTATATTATTTATTATTTAATAATACTGCTCTGAGCTGCAATTATTGTAGGGTTATCTGCTGGAGTAAGGGGTTGTACGAGTAGTGGACAACCCCTTTTAACTTTTCAATTATGGCTTCTCCTGATCTCTCACTGTGCATTTTTCAAGAGGGACATGAGGAAATTATGTGCAATGATGCCCAAATATTTGAACAGCCTTGAAGAAGCCGATGGTAGGCAACAGCAATTACTATCTCAAGAAGTGGATGATGATAAGCCAACAAGTTATGCTAAGTCTACAAGTCAGTAGGCGTTACAGAGTGTGGCAGAGGAAGATGAGGTGGTGGATGATGAAGTCAAGGTGGCATGCAGAGCAAGCACAGCAACACAGAGGGGGAGGGAATCGCAGCACCACAAAAGGCAGGAAGAGACAGTGGGGTGGCCAGAGTGAGAAGGCGAGCAACAGTTGACCAGACCACTTACATGTACCCAGAGCACACAGGCAAAGGGTTGGGTGTTCCTCATTCTGGTGATTTATTTTTTTTATGGAAAGTGAAGAAAACAAGAAAATGGCCATTTGCAAACTGTGCCATAGCATGCTCAGCAGGGGCCAGACCACAACAAGTGTGACCACCACCAGCATGCTCAGACATATGGCATCCAAGTACCCAACTAGGGTAACCGAACACATGGGTCCACATTCATTGTCTGCAGGTGACACTATTTCCTCTTTGCCTGTGTTACATGCTGGGCGATCCCCTCTCCATGATGCAGGTGTTGATGACTCCCTCTATGCACCTGTCTTTGTACATTTGCAAATACTATCAGTAACCACGTCCACATCCTTTTTCCCAGTGGAGTGTTCAGCTGTCTCTACTCCAGACCTTGGAATGTAAAAAGAAATACCTTGCCATCTACCAACAGGAACAAACACTAAACAGCCACATATCCAGATTATTTGCCCTGGAAATGTTGCAGTTTAGGCTAGTGTATTCTGAGGCTTTCCGCGACCTCATGGCAGTGGCCGTTCCTCAGTGCTTGGTCCCAGGCAACCAGTATTTCTCCCTGTTTGCTATCCTCGCCTTACACTAGCACATGACCCATAACAACATCCATGCCCTGAGAAATAAAGTTACTGGTAGGGTTCACTTAACAACTGATTGTGGCCAGGGATGCTACATTTCCCTGATGGCACACTGGGTGAACCTTGTGGAAGCTGGAAATGAATCAGCCCCTGGGACTGCACATGTGCTACCGACACGAATAATTGCATTCCCTAGTTCCATCAGAGTCTCCCCTACCTCCTACACCTGTTCCTGCACCTCTTTTCTTCTCATCATCTTCCATTTCTGAATTGTGTTACCTATGAGAGATTAGCAAACCTATTTGGTTCGCGTTCGCCAATTTTAGATTCAATATGAGCCTTGGGCAGTTCATTCGGGAATGGTTTACTGAACACTTTGCATAAAAGTTGCCAATGTTCAGTAAGTGTTCATTTGCAGACAATCCACTCCAAGCACCAAGTCTGCATCTCTTGGCAATAAAACCCTCAGTTTTCTGCCAGGACATGCAGGTCTGTGAACTCAATGAGATTTCATTGTGTTCACCTGAGGTCAGTTAATCTCCAGTCACAGGTGGAGGACTGTGGGGACCTTCAGCTGTGGCCGCAACTAACCTGAGTGATGTCACCACTGATCTCTGGGGCTTATTCTCTGCTTGAAGTTACAGTGTGCGCTCATGTCCTATGGTCGCACACTGTTGATTCAGATGTAGCAGAGCTGGAATCGTTGTGAGACCTTGTGTGGATTTTGGAGATGTGTCTTTTGCGAGTTAATAAAGTGGTGAAAAATGGGGTTTTTGTATTGTATCTTAAATAAAGGATTTTTTTGATGTTTGTGGGGTTTTTTACTTTCACTTACAGATTAGCCATGGGGGTCTCATAGATGCGTCCCATTACTAATCTAGGTCTTAGTGGCAGCTGTGAGCTGACATTAACCCCTTATTACCCCGATTGCCACAGCACCAGGGCAATCGGGAAGAGCGGAGTAAATTGCCGGGACTGTCACATAATATAATAATATAATAATTTTTATTAATTTATATAGAGCTGTTAATTCCATATTCAATTTGTTTTACATACAATAGCATCTAATGAATGCCACAATCCTGGATGGCTAAAGGCTGCTATTTTTAGATCGGGGCGGCCAATAACCTTGGCTCTCCCAGCCTGAAAATACCAGCCCTCGGCTGTCAGGCTTTATCTTGACTGGCTGTCAAAATTGGGTAGGACCGCAAGACATTTATTTAAAAATGATTTCTTTAAATATTTTTTTTAAAAAAGCCGCATACAGTTTCTCTTATTTTGATACACACCCGAGATAAATGATCCGCTGGGGGCTGCAGCCTGTAGCCGTGGGCTTTATCTGTGCTGGTATCAATAGATGGGGAGACCATACGTCAATTGTTTTTTTATTTATTCATTTTATACCACGATAGAGACCTGCAGAGAGGGTCTGTGATTCCAACCAATCAGAAAACACCTCTGGAGAGTTGTTGAAAGATCTAAAAGACCAGACAGATTTGTGGCTCTCTTGAACCTCCAACCAAGCATAGTCATTTGTGGTAATATTCGTATTCTGGTGGTGGCTCTGAAGCTTGGGAAGCAGACACACGTATCATACCTGGCCAACGTGCTCAACCTAGTGGTTCAGCCCTTTCTGCAAACCTACCCAGATTTGCCTGAGCTACTTGCCAAGGTATGTCTCATGTGTACCCATTTCCGCAAGCCACCTACAGCTTCCACCAAACTGTTAGTGCTGCAGAAGTGCTTGCAAGTGCCAAATCACTGACTGGTTGGTGACCTGCCCACACTTTGGGACTCAACATTGCATATGGTGGCAAGGCTTTGTGAGCAGTAAAAGACATTAGTTGAAGATCAGCTGCAACATGCCCATCGGTATTTCGGTCAGCCTCCGTACATGAGCATTATTATGTGACCACGGATGTCTGACATCTGTGATTTCCAATATAATGCCAAATGTTCCCCCACAGAGCAAAAATTTTAGGAGTCCCCCACAGAGCAATAATTTTAAGAGTGCCCTCACAGAGCCTGTTTTTCCTTCACAGGGCCAAAATTTTAAGAGAGCCGCCACACAGCCAAAATTTTAAGGGTGCCGTCATAAAGTCTGTTTCCAGAGTTCACTCAAATGCCAAACATGTAAGAGTGCTGCCACAGAGCCTTTTTTCAGAGCTCCCCCACAGACCCAAAATTTTAAGACTGCCTCTGCATAGCCTGCTTTTAGAGTTTCCTCACAGAGCAAAAATAATTTAAGAGTTTCCCCAGAAAACCAAAATTTTACGACAAATGTTGTCACCTGTCAGAGCGGTTCTCCGGTTGTATGCTGTAGTATTGTGTAGGATATATTGGTGCTATACAGTATATATTTATTTATTCATTCATTCATTCATTCATTCAAATTTTGCAGCCATCATTTATATTCGTCAGTAGTTTCCTTGTATGTTACTATTACTACTATTATTATATGACATCTTGATTTGTGCATTATTGCCTGACATTATTTATTATGGTAATTTTTATGCATCTCCTACATATATTACATTGTGTTCATGTAGTTTTTACCTTAGTCTGTTTTTTCTTTATTTATTAATAAACGTTTGTGATTTTATTTATACTAGACCTCTTGTCTTGTTTTTTATCGGTGAATTTGTTTTGCAAAAACTTGTATATTTATGGAAGTCATATGCCGGCATCATACGGTACGATATATCGGGCGATATGTCATTGGGGTAACATCGTTAGTGACGCACATCCGGCATCATCAGAGATATCGTACCGTGTGACACCTCCGAACGACTGTGAACGAGCAAAAATATTCACTTATCGTTGCTCGTTGACACGTTCATTTTCAAAATGTTGGTCCTCCTTCTATGCTCCGGTTGTTCATCATTCCCGAGGCAGCACACGTCACTCCGTGTGACACCTTGGGAACGACGAATACAGCTTACCTGCATCCCGCCGGCAATACGGAAGGAAGGAGGTGGGCGGGATGTTACGTCCCGCTCATCTCCGCCCCTCCGCTTCTATTGGCCGGCTGCCGTGTGACGTCGCTGTGACGCCGAACGTCCCTCCCCCTTCAGGAAGAGGATGTTCGCCGCCCACAGCGACGTCGCCCGGGAGGTAAGTGCGTGTGACAGGGGGTTAACGACTTTGTGCGCCACGGGCAACTAATTGCCCGTGACGCACAAACGACGGGGGCGGGTACGATCGGTCGTGCGATCGCACGATAGATCGGCCCGTGTGACGCCGGCATTAGTTACATAAGTTGAAAAAAAGACCTAAAGGCCGCTTTACATGCTACGATTTATCTGACGATCTCATTAGCGATGTGACAAGCCCAGATCGTAGTTACGATTTGCCGAGATCGCTCATAGGTCATTTATTAGCGGTCACACGTAACGATCTCACAAACAACGCATCATCGTTCAGAGATATATTGTTTGACCAAGGCGGTTGTGTGGATGTTGTTCGTCGTTGGCAGGGTGTCAAACGTACCAATATGTCTGCTGCGTTCCAAACGACGAACAATATTTTGAAACTGAACGACGTGTCAATGATTTTCAACCTATTTGCGATCTTTCGGAGTCACTCGTAGGTGTCACATTCAACGACGTCGCTAACGATGCCGGATGTGCGTCACGGAATCCATGACCCCGACAACATATCGTCAGATAAATCGTAGTGTGTAACGCCACCGTTAGTCCATTAAGATCAACCTTTCTCCACCAACTGTACATTTTTGTCACTACATTATCTATAACCCACAATGTTGTGTGTACTGAAGAAATCATCCTGCCCTTCTTTAAAAGCTGTTATAGTATCTGCCATTACTGCCTCTTGTGGTTGGCATTCCACAGTCTGACTGCTCTAACTGTAAAATACCTTTCCTATTTAGCTGCCAAAATCTGTTTTTCCACCCATACTTTCTGCCCCATTGTCCATGGTATTGTTTTTGCAAGGAATAAGTCATGCACCAGTACTTTGTATTGACCAAACATGTGTTTATACATAGAAATGAGATCTCTGAGATGTCAAATCTCTAAAGCGGGTTTCATACAATACGACATCGCTCAAGTGATCTCGTTGGGGTCACGGAATTTGTGCCGCACATCCGGTCGCTTTAGCAATGCCGTTGCGTGTGACACCTATGAGCGATTTTGCATCGTCGCAAAAACGTGCAAAATCGCTCATCGGTGACATGGGGGTCCATTCTCAAATATCGTTACTGCAGCAGTAACGAAGTTGTTCCTCATTCCTGCGGCAGCACACATCGCTCCGTGTGACACCGCAGGAATGAGGAAGCTCTCCTTACCTGCCTCACGGCCACAATGCGGAAGGAAGGAGGTGGGCGGGATGATCGTCCCGCTCATCTCCGCCCCTCCGCTTCTATTGGGCGGCGGTTCAGTGATGCTGCTGTGACGTCGCTGTGATGCTGAATGAACCGCCCCCTTAGAAAGGAGGCGGTTCGCTAGTTACAGCGACGTTGCAGGGAAGGTAAGTCCATGTGATGGGTCTGGGCGATGTTGTGCAACACAGGCAGAGATTTGCCCATGTTGCACAACCGATGGGGGCGGGTACACATGCTGGCGATATCAGTACCAATATCGCAGTGTGTAAAGTAGTGTTAAGGCCAAGCAAGCTCCACGATACAAAGTAATGCCAGTAAACATCTGTTCTAACAACTAGGATCAGAGATATGATTGATCCTGGCTATTTTGATGCTGTAGTCAATTCTGACTGCATCGTCCATACGGTTAGGTATTGGTAATGGGATCTGTCTGTCACTCCACTGGTGCCCTGCAATGGGATCATTTGGTGGTAATGGGCTACCATGAAAGCTGGAGGCCTAACAAACATTGCCAGGTCTGCTATGGATGGGAAACCTTTCAACCCCAAAGTAGGGCTTAATAATCTGCCCTTTCAGTATATCATTGATGGGCTTACTATAGACAAATTGCACTATATTGTAGAGGAAACCCAAATAATGCAGGATCAAGTCCCATAAAGGAACCGAAGAGTTTAAAAAATGAAGATGATTCTTCTTGACCAGTAAGAGAAATCAATAGATGTGTTCAGTAGCCTAAAATTATCTTCCAAGACCTGTACTTACAGTTTACAGATTCCTTCAATCAGCTCTTTATGGTGATTGTCAAAAAAATAATGAACAGTGAATATTCCTCCAAATATCATATCCCCATTCTGGAAATAATTTGTATTTAAAAGAGCATTGTCTTTTCTAATAAAACAATTAGGTCCTGAACTTAGTTTTTGGCATTGTCCATGTAATATAACACTGGCAATAAAGAATACTACAATAAGCAACTTCCCCGACATCTCTGCAGGTCGGCCGCTCCTCCATGTAATATTCCTCCGAATCTAATCATAACAGATACATCTGTCCTGCAGCTTTCTGAATGATGTATACAGGAGCAGGTTACTTAACGAGCCGTCTTATATAGTGTAGATGGTGTATGTGAGAGATTGTGAGGGAATATTATTAGTAGAAATTAATATAAAATCATCTGCTCTATACAGTCATATGGGAATCATGCAGAATACAGAATTATACTGAGGACTTACAAATATTTCCATAATAGAATATATTATTTTCAGCTACAATATTTTGCTTTTATCAGTGTCTCTCAAATATATTACAAAATGCAATAATAGTTTTATATTCTGTTTTCTCAGGGTTAAGTCCCATTATTTTTTAATCTTCTGCTAATCTGAATTCTTATGAGTTGAGTAGTAAAGAGTCTTGATAGCAATATTAAATCAATAAGATTTATAGTAATAAAACGACTTGTATCCATTCCACACAATGATTTTGAATATATACAAAAAATAGAGCACAAAATATTGGGCACTGCACTTTTTTACACACTGTCCACTTATTCAACACAGTGTCTATCACTGCTATACTTGCAGGAGTAGCATGGTTCAATGGATCACTCTATTTCTGTTCTGGAAGGGAGTGTGCAGCGAACGGAGGTGCTCTTCCCAGCACAAGTAAGTGACAAAATACAAGATATGGAAAAAACTGGAGGCACTTATCACTGTAGCAAATTGATTTCTTTATTCAGTCTTCAGGCATGGGGGGAGGGGGTGGATGCAGGGTTACATCCGGTCTACGGCTGCCATTTTGCACCAGCTGTGGTGCTTCAACGGGTCCAGCAGGGACCCGTTGCTTCCTTTGCTTCCTTTGGTCCATGTTTACTGTGGTACACACCATGTTACCAAACTGCACAGTGAGTATTTGCAGCCCTTTTATACAGGCCCACTGACTGATTACAAGATTGTAGACACCTTTGATGCTAATTAGTGGACACAACTTGATTTAACATTTCCCTTTTGTCACATTATTTTCAGGGGTACCAACATTTCTGTCCTGGCCTGTATCATGAGTTTTATTTTTTAAAAAAATCTGTGGAAGCAGAAAAGCAGCAATGTCTGATTTTCATTTCTTCATTTTCATAGATTTTTAATTTATTATTACCTTTGTCAGATTCAAGTTATTTTTCTAACCATTGTGGGTTTTTATTCATTAAATGAGGGGTACCAACAACTTTAACCCCGTGTGAATTTCTAGCATTGTGAGCTCCCCGCCCTTTGAATATTATAAACTTGCAGTGCACCTCTTTCCTTTCTTTTGGACATTGACTTCCATTATTCTCGTAACTCGCGTTGAGCCCTTTCAGAGCGTCCGACCTGCTCAACTCAACTAACGAGCACCCAAGCATTTTAGTGTTTTCCCATCTCTAAATTCTAACAATGATTTAAAATGCAAATTGAATAATAGGTCACTATAAAAGTAAAGAAACTATACATTGAAGACATCTGAATACATTAAATTACTAAATATTTAAGTGGTTTTATTTTCTCTACTATATTTATGTTTTTTTTAATAAACTACCCTTTGAATTTAAGTCTGGTCTCAGAATAATAATATAACATTTAGGATAAAATATACAAACTAAAATGCCAACATTTGAAGACAATATTGCAAATATCTCTACTAGAACTGTACTTATTCCAGTTACACTTAAATAGGCTGGAATAAAAGCCACCCAGACGCTGCAGACCACCAGCATGCTGAACGTGATGTTTTTAGCTTCATTGAAACTATCTGGCAAATTCCTTGCCAGAAAAGCCACCACAAAACTAATGGCTGCAAGAAAGCCTATGTAACCAAGGAAAATGGAAAATGCTACTAGAGACCCTTCATTACACTGGAGAATGATCTTGTCGACATACAAGTCATAGTTCTTTTCTGGGAATGGCGGTGCAGTAGATAACCAGAAAATGCAAAGTATAGTTTGTGTAAATGAGCAAACAAACACTAAACAGTTGGTGATCTTCACTCCAATAAATTTTCTACATTTGCTTCCAGGCTTGGTGGCTTTGAAGGCCATGTAGACCATGATGGTTTTAGACAGAATAGAAGAGATGGCTACTGAGAAGATGATCCCGAATAAAGTCTGACGAAGCATACAGGTGACATGTGTAGGGCGACCCAGGAACAAAAATATACAGAGAAAGCTTAACATCATGGAGACAAGC